>NW_027021351.1:1925000-2225000 GCF_036884655.1 Musa acuminata AAA Group | reverse complement strand
TGCTTTTCATCTTGTTGCTCTAGTAACTGTCTATTTGGATAGTGACTTCTATTTAGACACTAAATGTTTTTTGTGTTGTATAGTATAGACAAATCATGTATTTAACTACATATGTTAGTTATACGTTGTGTCTATGAATAAAGTTCTTTGAATTTATAGCAATTGTTTTGTTTGATAGAGATAATAATGGCTATAAGATTGCTTCTCGAATGCTGTTATTAGGACCTTTTTAATTATCTACTTGACAGATTCATTCAGACACTGTATATGCTTCATTTCAAACTTGTGAGCTAAACCTCACAGTTCTGTTAAGTGGAAAACATGAGATTCTATTTCTCCTAGTGGTAGCAGCAGTTATATGCTGTTAATACGATTGAGCATATCAAAGCCATAGGGGCTTGATCATTTTGATGACTGATGTCTATCTAGCCTACCTTATTAGTTAACTAATATCTGTTTACAGTTTTTAAGGGTTCTGTATTGTTTGCCTAAACATAATCAGAATAATTCTAGAACTGCATAACCCGAAAGACATATGACCAGATTATGGTCTTGGGCTCAAATTCCGCCTTTGCCGCTTATACATTTGGGAAAAAAATTCTAGTTAAAGAAAATGACCTGTAGTTTTGGATGGAATTCAGTCGCAGATTTGAATAGATTTTTTGTTGCTGAATCTTGGCTTTATTCGTAAGCTAAGAAAAAGTCTTTGAAATTAGATTAACTTGTCAATTTTTTAAATATGAAGAATAAAATTTCTAGTTATATATTTTTTGAATTGGATTTTTGTTCTCTGTGGAATTCCAACAGGCTGTATCACAACTAAGGAGCTTGGAACTGTGATGCGTTCTTTGGGTCAGAACCCTACTGAAGCAGAACTACAAGACATGATAAATGAGGTTGATGCTGATGGCAATGGTACAATCGACTTTCCCGAGTTTCTTAACTTGATGGCTCGCAAGATGAAGGATACAGATTCAGAGGAGGAGCTGAAGGAGGCCTTCCGAGTGTTCGACAAGGATCAGAATGGCTTCATCTCTGCTGCTGAACTTCGTCACGTCATGACCAACCTCGGCGAGAAGCTTACAGACGAGGAAGTTGATGAAATGATCCGTGAGGCCGATGTTGATGGTGATGGTCAAATCAACTATGAGGAGTTTGTGAAAGTGATGATGGCGAAGTGATTCCTCACAATAAGATAGAAGTTGGCGTGAGTTGTAAAATGTCATTTTATTTTCCAGCCGGTAGTTACATCCGATTAGCCTTAGTTGGAAAATTAGAACTGGGTGTCCTTCATCAGTAATTGTTTCATTAAACTTGACTTTGTTGCTTCATTAACTTTAAAGCGTTTGCGTTTGATTTCCGATGGAACTATTTTATATAAATATTTCTTGCGGTCTTGTTATAATTTTTACGTCTTGGAACATTTGCCCTTTGCTTGACCAAGCATACCTATGTGCTTCGCTTGCAATTTGTTTCCTTGTTTAGTCATTGGAAACCCCTTAACTAATTTTGTGCTTATGCTTATAGTTCAGGTAGTTTACTTGTTCCTTTTAGAACACTTATTTATCATCTCAGCTAACTGCTTGTACTACACTACAATCCATCATCTTGCTGCTTGGGTTGACACAGAGTTATCACTTGTTTTTCATGTGACATATTTGTACTGATTAAGTTATATTAGGAGAGAGAACTTTGCACTTGATAGGGGTGGTAATTATGATAAGACTCTTGTAACAGCAGCTGACGCCTCTGACAGACTGACAACACTTGGCCAGCATGGGCCAAAACGCCAATCGAGGCCCATTAACGATCGCTCAAGCTCGCCTCCTCACGACACGTCAACCGTAATGTCAGACGCCATCAGATGTACGATCCTGCTCCCTACGGACAGGCGCTCCAGGTAACGCTAAGCTTCCGTATAAATACCCTTGTGTTCTAAGCAAAAAAGAAAGAGAAAAAGAGATCACGCCACTCCACATCACTAATTTGATCGTCGGAGAGGTCGGGCCGAGCTTTCGACCTGACCCGTGTGCAGGACCGGAGACGAGGCGCCTCACACTGGGCGCGCAGGCGAAGGGCACCCAGGAGACGTTTGGGCGATTCCCCGACATTCAGACCCGAACAAAACCGCGTCGGCCCCGAGGACACGGCTTAAAGGTGTTTACACTAACAGCACTGATTAAGATATATTGGAAGAGAGAACTTCCTGCTATGGGGGAATTCTCTCGAACTCTCAAAAATTTTGGGGAGATCAACAATTAAGGAATAGAAAATATTTGATATTTTTTTGTTTGTCTGTCTATAGAGAAAATTAAGTTCATCACTAGATCTCTTATAGTAAAAAAAACCCACTTAAAGTGTCTCTTTGTATCTCTATTTTACTAAGATCTTGAGATATGTATTTATAGTAATAACTCTTAATTTATTAAAAAAATTTAATGTAATTAGAACTTCTTCAACTTGTTTGAATTTAATTGGTACACAAAATATTTATCAATCCTAATAATCTTCATATTTATGAGGATTTTTTTACTTTTTACCTACGAATTTCTTTAGATTCATTCTAGAAAAATCCGGAAGCACCTAAATATTTTTCTTTTGCCTCTCTTTTATTAAGACTTTATGTTATAATACACCGTGTATTTATCGCATAAAGTCCTAATTCACTAACTAATTTTGAATTTAATTGATACATATAAAATATTTATCAAACCTAATAATCTCCATATTGATGAGTATTTTTTTTTTTACTTTATTCCTTCGACCTTCTTTTTGAGAAAAATTCAGAAGCACCTAAATATTTTCCTTTTTCCTTTCTTTTACTAAGACTTTAAATGTTATAAATACACCATGTATTTATCACATAAAGTCCTAATTCACTTACTACTTTCTTTTTGAATTCCTAATTAATCCTAATCCTCTAAAAACTTAAATCTAAATAGTACTTCAAATAATTTGAATATAATCAGTATTCCTAAATAATTACCAACCTTTATAAAATAATATGACAACTTTATCATTTAAGATGGTAAATATGGATTAAAGTTAGTTCATAATCAGCTATCTTATTATCGAATGTTCTTCTTTCTTATTTATACAGGTTAGGAGAAAGAATTTTCTTTAACAAAGTAGTAAGATTTTTTTGTACAGTTGAAAAAATTTTATCTGCTATCATGCCCCTGCAAGATAATGCTTCTGTCGAAGATGTCGATCTTCACCAAAAAGCCACACTTGGGGCGTTGTTATAGTGCAAACTAGACCTAGCGAGAGGCAAACTTGCTCTAAGCAAGATATAAGATGTATTTTGCATTGAAATTTATTGAATATTTTTTATTTATACATATTAAGATGAAAGATTTTTCTCAACAAAATAACGAGATTTTGCTATCATCCTCCATAAATGCTACAAAAATGAATCAAATCAGACAGTGATCGAAGCATATAAACTACCAGTCGTGAGGTACAAGTGGTAGCTGACACAAAGAGGCAGGCGATGAATTGGAAGTAGGTAGCAACTAACCACCCCCCATGCGCTATTAATACCACATGAGAAGAGAGGCGGGCCGCGACATCTTCCTCTTCTTCTTGTGCTTGCACAACTCAGGGGAGGAGGAAAGGAGAAAGATGGACGGGCAAGAGAAGAAGATGAAGGTTCTCTGCCTCCATGGCTTTCGAACCAGTGGGAGCTTCTTGCGCAAACAAATCAGCAAGTGGGATCCTTCCATTTTCCACCACTTCCACTTGGTATCTCTCTCTCTCTCTCTCTCTCTCTCTCGCTCTCTCTAGAAAGAAGTATTGTTAACATCATCTTCTTCCACCTACAGGACTTTCCGGATGGTATATATCCAGCAGGAGGGAAGTCGGACATAGAAGGCATATTTCCACCACCATACTTTGAGTGGTTCCAATTCAACAAGGTAATGTCCTAAATTAGGGCTTCAGTCGATAACTCGATCTCGGTGCGACAACATCTCATGATAGCTTTGATATGTTGTTATATAGGAATTTACAGAATACAAGAATTTCGAGGAGTGTATCTCTTATCTGTGTGACTACATCACAAAGAATGGCCCTTTCCATGGATTGCTTGGCTTCTCTCAGGTTTCGTGCATCGTTGATAATGGAATGCTAGTTCTGCAAGCTAACTTGGTTTGATAGTAGAGTTAACGTATTGCAGAGTGATCCCTCTTCATAATAAATAATTATGGTTTTTTATTCATTGTTAAATTGGTGGTGAATCTGTCCTGTTCAGCATATGCCTCATTGTTAAATTGGTAATATTTTTGTCTGAATCATAGAAAATCCTTATTTTGTTCATTAGTTTTCCAAGCTGTTGGAAATTTCTGATATTCATTGATAATAAGAAGAATTTCTGATTGAAAACTTTGAAATGATTTTTTTTTTATTATTTGATTAGATAATAGTTAACTTTTTAAGAACTTATGAGTTGTTTCCAACTTTGAATAGTTACGCTTTGCATGTTCTTGAATGCTGCATTTACGGTTACCTCATCAATCATGACTTGATCGGAGTAGATGTAAAGCTATTTTTGAATAAATCCTGTGTTCTTAGATCATGCTCAGGTAGGTATAGGAAGGGATCTTGAGGTTTTGCTTTTTCATCTCCTTCTTCCAAATTAATAGTCTTTATGAGAAAGACTCTCTCATTCTTTCAACCCCAGCAAGTGGCTTGGCCATGGTGATCTGCAAGAGACTAATGATTTCTTTTCCTTTGTCACAGGGTGCAACACTATCAGCACTTTTGATAGGCTATCAAGCTCAGGTAAGCCACTGTCTTTCAAAAATAAAAGGAAAACATATCTTCTTTTTCCATCTTCATTAGTGTGTTCAAACCATAACCATTCTGTAAAACACAATTCTATCTGAACTCAACAACTTATGGTGTAAAACTATGAACATTGTAAAAGCAAGCTAGAATGTGATTGGTTACCAAAGCTGAATTGATTTTAGATCTGAAACAAATACTTGCTCAATATATATCGCTAATAGAAGCCTTAACACAATACGTTTCCTAGTATTATCTTATGTTGATTGTCCAGATTAAATTGATGTTTACCTTTATCATGTCTGGACAGGGAAAGGTACTGAAGGACCACCCACCAATAAAATTTTTGGTTTCAATATCAGGTAGCAAGTTCAGAGACCCAAGCATATGTGACATTGCTTACAAGGACCCCATCAAGGTGAAATCTGTGCACTTTATTGGAGAGAAAGATTGGCTGAAACTGCCTTCTGAGGAGCTTGCTGCGGCCTTTGACAACCCTTTGATTCTGAGGCATCCCCAGGGCCACACTGTCCCTAGACTCGGTTGGTATTTATTACCTCTTTTTTTTTTCTTTCTTCGACTTGAATCAAATTATAACTTACAGCATGAATGGTACAAGAGTAAGATGATGGTATACAGACAGGAGTTAGTTCTTGCATTAGGTATGAATTGCTTGAGATTCTGTCTGACTCGAGTGGCTCTCTGCAAGTTTACTAAGATTGTGTTTGAGCTCATCTTCGATTAAAGATATCAATATTTTTTAGGAATTTTCTTTTATTAAAGTGCCCTCAACATCAGAGTAATATCAGACGATTTGTTAAATCAACAGGTACAACACAGCAAACACAAAATTTACAAGTTGATAATTTAGCAGTAATTCAGATGGATTGATGCAACACAAATGCTCCATGTGAAGATAGCATAAATTAGATATAATATCTAGAAACAAAATTTACATAAAATGCTTTCTAGATCCACCTGAACGATAATGGCATATATATGAGTTGGTGTAGAGGAGATATATGGTCCATATATTACATTCTGTGAAGCAATTTGTATTGTGTTGTTTCATATGATTTGTTTGTCTTGTATCAGATGCAGTTCTCTGTACCACAAAATTTTGATGTGAGAATTGATAATTGCTGACAGATGAGGCAGCTGCGAAACAGCTATCGGAATGGACTGCAAGCATTACCAGAAGTGAATTCGCTTGCGGTACTTCTGTTCCGAAGAATGTTGAATGTGAAATGAACAACATCAAGCATGAAGCGATAGCTGATCCAAAATGCATCGAAGCTCCGAGTGCAGCTTAGGTTTCACCACATGAACCGGTAAGTAAAATAAAGAAAAGAACATGGTATGACATCCAACTGTTGTTTCTTTCT
Organism: Musa acuminata AAA Group; assembly: GCF_036884655.1. Lineage (NCBI taxonomy): Eukaryota > Viridiplantae > Streptophyta > Magnoliopsida > Zingiberales > Musaceae > Musa > Musa acuminata. The sequence goes on along the minus strand of NW_027021351.1, from coordinate 2,218,830 downwards.
TTGAACAGCTACATGAACTTTGTAATCCTTCCACATGATGCATTTTGCTGAATCCAGAGTTCCCTTATCAGTCACAGAACACTACTCAATGAATGTTATATTCACAAATGTCGATCGCATATATTTCCCATCTGTTGTTGTTTCTTACACACATTATCAGGATTTAATCTTTCTTTCATTTCAGTCATTAGTGACAGATTCATTTAATTTATTGTCTCAGTTATTTAGGAATAATTATATGAATATTTTTATCATGAAGCCTTGTGCAAACAACCATCTCCTATTTAAGTTGACCATGTAGAAATCCTACTCCATTGGAATCTAATTCGACCCAACCAGAGTTGACCCATCCCCCTGGGCTCCACAATTGCTGCCTCCAATCCAAATCCACCCAGTGGATAGATATCATGCAACACAATAATAAACCGATAAAAGTTGCATCATTCTCACGTAATTAGAACGTCAGCCAGCATCCTTAAAGCACTCTGTGATCAGAACTGCAGTGGGGTGTTTAGATCAAGTCAACATCTTTGACTTGGTCCTGTTAGCTTTTAGACCCTATAGAACAGTCTTAGTGGCCCCTGGTTTGGTGGTCAACAAATTTGACTCGGGGGTCCAATTTTGACCCCGATTCCAGTGCACAAGGTGGTGAAGAGCTTTCCACCTCCGTATGCATATGAAATGTGAGATCTTTGCCTTGCAATTCTTTATGCTCTTTGGTGGTCATATCATATGCATCATATGCTACATTCAAGATGCAATTGCATGGAAGATATCATGGAAGTTAGAACAGGAAACTGTGGCCTCGCTTCCACCAAGTGTTTGATGAAATGAAAGGATGAGAACCCAACAGTAGCATCGACAAAGGAGCGTCCTTTACATGACGCCCCACGAGTCGAGGGACGAAAAGGCCGGGAGCAGCCCGTCGAAGTCAGAAGCCGGCCCGAACGAGCTGCCCTCGTCGCGGTCCAGCAAGAACGCCGAGGTTTCGAGCGTGGGCAGGTGGGTCTGCTGCAGGACCGCCGGCCGCACCGGCTCTGGCTTCACCAGCGGCTCGGCCAGATCCCCGTCCAGCCGGACGCCGGTGACCCGCTGCACCATCTCCCGGAAGTGGGCCGGGTCAGCGTTGATGTAGGTGGTGGGCGCTCGCTTAGACGGGCGCGACCTCCGCTTCGAGATCCTCCCCGCCGGGGTGGGCGCCAGCGGGTTCCGCCCGCGGAGGGCAGCGACGTCTCCGAGAGGGGAAGTGACTTGGTAACGAGGGGGAAGGACGGGGGTGCGGGAAGTGGAGGTGGTGGTGGTGGCGACGGAGGAGAGGGTGTCGTGGGAAGCTGAGGAGGAGGTGTCGGAGAGGGAGATCTGGAGGGCTCGCGTGAGGGCCTCGTTGTCGCGGGCGAAGGCCTCGTTCATCCACGCCGACTCCGTGCGGTGCATCCACGGATCGAGCACCGAGCAATTCTCCGCCATGCTCATCGTCCGCTCGATCTCTCGTCGGGCGCTCGACGGGCTTCTCAAAGAACTCGGATAGTTTGGTATGGGGGGTTTAATAGGCGCGTCCGTCGGCCACGTGTCCTTCAATCGTCCGCGTCGGGTGACGGCGTTTCGTGTCGGAGCGGTAGGGTTCATAGTTTATCTCCACCTTTAAACCTACTTAGGAGGAGAATCGTGACGTTGACCGTCAGGCCTCGTCGTCCCTGCGACCCACGCGCAGGTTCGTGAGTGCCGTCGAAATATTACGGTCCTGCCACCTTTCCGGAGACGAAACCGATAACCCCTAACCTTACGATTATTTACGACGCGGACCAGCGCGTGTTCGGGAATCTGGTAGAGGGTCGTCGGTGCAATTAATGGGCACGTCGATGGTTGTTACGGGGAAAAGAGGAATGGGGAAGATAAGAGCGCGTCAGCAGTGACGTGGGATCCGCTTGCGTCACGTCCAAGTGAGGATGCCGTCTGGTATGGCCATTCGGATGGACCAGAACCGTTTGATCTGATAGCTGACGGCTACGATCTGTTGCTCCTCCCTCTCGTCTTGGCTGCCCATGAAATTGGTACAACGAACCAGAACCGTTTGATCAGCCAGATGACGGCTACGATCTGCTGCCCGTGAAATTGGTACAATGGACCAAAGCCGTTTGATCAGCCAGCTGACGGCTACGATCTGCTGCCCGTGAAATTTCTACAATGGACCAAAGCCGTTTGATCAGCCAGCTGACGGCTACGATCTGTTTCTTCTCCCGCCCATTGCAAGCCTTCTCGTCTAAGCATCTCAAGTATCCAAGTCAATCAAATCCTCCATCGAATCTCCCACCATCTTTGTTCTATACTTGTGATCTTGACCATTAGAGATCATCTTTCACGGACAAATACTAGTGGCAATGTCACACTAAGAGGATTAAAGAGCAAGTCACCTCCACAATGATTCTTCTTGTCCATGGATTATTTAGATGCATGACTATTGGTCCCAAAATCTCGAAGAACTTCGTAAGTGCTTGAGAAATAATAGATAAAATTATATTTTAAATATATATTGATATATGTATTATTTAATAAAATTATAATTTAAAAGTTTATTGAATATTTTTATGTAATTTTACCCTTTTAATATTAAAAAGTGAATATATAATTTTTACTTTAAATAAATAAATAAAATAAGTGAAACGAATGTATGTATGTATGTATGTAATCTTATAAAAATTTTCATATGGCCTAAATATATAATAAATAACAAAAGAATTTTTAAAAATAAATAAAATAAAATATCAACTTATAAAAAATATAAATCATGCTATTTTGTCGCTAAATTATTTTGATAATATTATAATTTTAGATAAAATCATAAGATATTTTTAAATTTTAAAAATTATATTAGCATCCCACAAATACTGAGATGCTAATATTCCCACAAGTTTTGAACTAAATATTACCTAAAGGTAATATTAGAATTTGAGTACCTCCAATATAATATTTGAACTAAATATAATTTTTAAAAAATATCAAGTATTGATTCATATTTCAAATATACATGGAGCCCTCCATTTCCAATGTGTTATCAAACCCACTCTGGGCATCTCTCTCCATTGCTTTGATGGCAGACAAAATTGCATTAATTTGTTGACATTTGGGTGTAGGAGTCAGTTGTTTTTCTTTCTGTTCTTGGGAGGCCTGTATTTTTAAGTGTTGGACTTGAACAGCTACAGTAAGGTCCAATGCATGGCCTATTACTATGAACTATGTCAGAGGGCTGGTGGCTGGGTAATCTTGGAGTTTAATATAGACTTGATCCTTTTCGAACCATACAAGTTTCTTTGGATCATTGATTAGTGATTATGCAATCAACATCTTTGGCATGATATTAGAGAGGTCATATATTTGATTCTATGTATGTAATTAGTTCCTACAAAATGATTCTCTCTTCAGGGATTTTTTTTTTTTTTTCAGGAAGTGTTTTTCCAAAGAACATCTCTTAAAATATCTCTATGATAATTGTAAGACAACTAAAGCGTTATCTAATACGTATAATATTGATATCCTCCTTGAGTTAATTGGTCTAAAGTGTTTTTCCAAACTTTTTTTCTTGTCCGTAACAAACCTTTTGTTCTAGTTAGGGGATTAGTTCAGACCTCGGGCAAGGTAGGTCAGGTTGTTCATTTCTTCTCCGTCGTGGCAACCTTGGGATACAAGCGAATTGTAGTCGCTCTTGTCTCGATCTCTTGTGGGTTTCTTGCTCGAGACTATTGCATTGATGGCAATGTACCGGTTGGTTTTTTCAAGTATTTCAAGCATCGTTGTTGGTGTCCTTTCTACCAATGACTAAAAAAAATAGGAGGGCTTTAGTCCCATCATAAAGGACCGAATCACAAGCGAGGAGTGAATATTGTTTATGCCTCAGATCTTGTTGATAAATCGATTGATGAAATTCGAGAGTGTCTCCTCTTCTTCTTGTCTTAATTCGAGAAACATCATCGTCGTGAGTCTCGGGTATACATTTTTTAGAAAGTGGAGTTCGAACTCCTTTGCTAGTTAAGCGAAGAAGCTGATAGAAAGTGATTTCAAATGAGTGTACCACTCTCTTATTGAACCCCTCAAAGTGGTTAAGAAGATACGATTCATTAGGGCATCCGAGTTTACAAGGCAACGACATGCTCTCCTGGGTTGGTAGCACCATCAAAGATTTCCAACAATGAGAGGCAAAAATTAGTGGGGATTAGTTTCTCTTGGATATCTTGAATAAATGAAGATGGGCCCGATGTAGAGTTGATCTACCCCTCACCTCTGGATTAATGAAATTCATGATATATTTCTTTTAGGCACCAATCCATTTGTTGCAGTTGGATCCTCAAAGAGTTATCCGTTAAGTTAATCGAATGGGTCTCAAATTCAAGTAGAGCGGAGCGTTGGTGGGATAGCCTATTAAATTCTATGGTCAGGGAGCGAGATGCTCTCTTGGCTGATGGTTCGATAGGTCTTGGATGCTCATAAGTTGTTAGCAATTCGTCAGATGGAAAGACCCTAACAAATGTCGATGCTGGTGGCTACCGAGCTGTCACCAATGGCTGAGGCAATAGCGTTACCTGCTAGTCTGACCAAGGTAGGAGTGGAGCGATCGCCTGCATTATGCCGACTAATACTTGTATTTGTTGGGTGAGATTCAATAATGCTTCGATAAGAACGAGAAGATAGTTAGACGACACTCCTGGGGATAAGAATCTAAGGTCGTTAAATGAATGTTAGTATTGTAGTGGTACTTGCAATGAGGTGGGGAGCGGGTGGTTGCTGACCTATATGAGTGAAAGTGTTGTTGAATCTCGGATTTTGACGATGAAGTCAATTGTAATTTGTTTGATCTAATCTATATGTTGAGAAAAGTATGTAGGATTAACTACGATAGCAGTAAGACATAAAGCAGATGTTGTACCAGAGTCAAGATCGAGATCACTTTGGGAGTTCGAGGGTTCGACGGAAGTCCGGATGTTCATCAAAAGTTCTGCGGGAACCAATCGAGAATACAAAGAGGGAGAAAGACTGATAATACAAATTTTAAAGTTTTTCTTGATAATACAAAAGACCGATAATCTTTTGTATTAATCTTTTATGATCTTTGATATCTTTCATGTGATGATCATTGATGTAAATTTTTGCATATCTCCTCCTCTTCTTTCTTGTTTGCAATAACAAAGGGGGAGAAAGTCATGCTAGCTTGCATATCGCAAAAGGAAGCAAAAATTACTAACTTGCATATTTTAAGGAAAGAAAACTTACTACTTTGCAAAGGAAAGCAAAAATTGCTAGCTTACACATTGCAAAAGAAAGTAAAATTACTTAGTTGCACATTTCAAAAAGGTAAAAACTTGTTATCTTGCACATCTAAGAGAAAAGTGATAGCTTACTCATCTTAAGAGAAGCAAAACTTATTAGCTTTCATATTTCAAAGAGATGAAATAATGCCAACTCAATTACGGATCTATTGGGCTTGAGTTGGGGGTGTTTTGGGCTAAGTGAGGCTCATGCAGCAACCCTCAGTAGACCCAAGCAGTGGCACTGTCAGGGCTAACGATGGCACCGCCTAGGACTCGGCCTCCCAAGTTGTTTAGGTGGTGGTACCGCCCAAACTACTAGTGGTACCACTTAGACATAATCTTCAAGACTATATTAGGTAATGGTATCGCCTAGTGTTAGTGTCAAACTAAGCGGTGATACCAACCAGTGTCAGATCAATAGGCGATGGTACCGCCTAATATTGGCGATGGTACCGTCAGTTACTTGAAAACCCGGGATGATATAGGTTTGGCTTCAAATTTGAATCCATTTGAGACCTATAAAAACCTCACTCATCCTTGCTTAGTAAACACACAAACTGAGAACAAAATTAGGAAAAAATACTATTGTAATCTTGTGAGAATTCTCTTCCTCTAGCTCTAAGTGTTTATTTCAGTTTAAGAGAGGGGTGAGTGGGTTGTAAAGGTTATCTCCTAAACTTATGAAAAGGAGAAAAGAATTATAAGAGGATAATTAATCTTCGCATATTAAAAGAAGACCGGTAATAGGTGTTAGTGACCTCAACGAAAGAGAAATGAAGAGTAGACGTAGGTTACGACGATCGAACCATTATAAAATTGGTATGTACTTTCTTTGTTTTCTGATTATTTATCACTCTTATTTTAAGTCAAGTATACTTTTAATATCTTTTTAGATATGCTTTTATCAAGTCGAAAGTTTTCAATCAACTTAATTTTTATGTAAGTACTAATTCATCACAGTTTTCGATACTTTTAGCGTATGCAAGTCTAAACAACCCAACTTGATAGTGAAAAGTACCTATAAATAGGTGTGATTTCTAGATATATAAATCATCGGTGCTTTCAAACAATAACTTCTTGACAAGTGTCTTGATCATCTAAGATGCTGTTGATGATCTCAGGATGATTTTTAAGTTCTTTTGTTTCTTTCATTTTTGTGTCCAAAAATATTTCCAAAGGCAAATAAAGACACATGAAAAGTGTAATTTTTTTCTTTAACAATAGAAATGAGAAAATAAAAAAATATCCACCGGTTATTCATGCGAATGAAAAAATAAATTATCTTTGAATATATATATTTAAGTTGGTTAATATAATATTACATAAATGATCGATCTTAGTTTTAAGTCCGTATGTCATTTGATGTAATATTTTTTATTTTTAAAAATAAATAAATAAATATTAAATATAAAATGTGACAAATTCGATTACTAATGCGAGAACGAGTATTCATGCATGGTTCCCATGCTTTTAACGGAGTCGCAAAAGATCCATGGTGGAACCCACTGTTCTTGTTTCAAAGCAGGAGTCGGGTACCGGATCGGGTAATTCGCCAACGGATAGGCGAATCATTATTTATTTCGCTATTGGGACGCGCCGCTCCCGGTCTCCCGTTGGTTTCCTTTCCCTGTTCCTTTCAACGAGAGCGGAGCAGCGACACACCCACTTCTTAAACTCGTTCCCCGAGATCCCTCCCTCGACAAAGGTAGAGGACGGGAGGAAGCGATTCCGAGCCAAACTCCGAACCCCGTCCGCCTCTCTCTTTTGGTTTTCGCGCTCGATCTGCGAGTCCTGTGCGCGTGACGACGCCCGCGGATCGCCAAGGCTTCTCCCGGTAGGTGACTTCTCTACCCGCTTCCCCTCTTCGTTCCATTGTTCGATCTGTCCTCGACTCTCTTCGTGTTCTTCTCTCTCTCTTTTCCAGACTTCGATCCTGGAGATCTGCCTTCATCTTGATTGCTTTCCGTTCCTCTTTCGTTGTGCTAGGTGTTTGCTCTTAGATTCTTAGGCGTGCCTTTTATTTGGTTTCGAGTACTAGTTGTTTGGTTTGTTGACCTATTGTTTCTTTCTTTTGTTGTTTTATTTGATCTTTATGGCAGATTAGGGTTTGAATCGGCGTCCTTGTTCGGTGCAGTTATTATATATCTTGGATATTATGTTTTTAGTGCTGTTTTCTTTTGTTTTTGGGGGCTTAAATATTCTGTTTGATCTTCTCCGGTTCTGATTGCTCGCTGCTTTGTGCGTCTAAGGGTTAGGCTGTTCTTTCTTTGGGGTCATTGAACGAGCACATCGAGCACCGAAGCGGAGCCATGTCTGGTTCCACCGCTGCAGCAGTTGCGGCGACACCAGTGACCAGCAACGGTGCTTCGCTGACTTTGGATGCGAAGGGGAAACCAGATGCGAGGAGGAGAACGATGGTGATCGTGGAGAAGACATTGAATGCTGATGGGCTTTCTGCTGGAGGAACTAATGGGGTCGCTAATGGGAAGGATTTAAGCCACACGATAAGGGGAGAATCCGTGATTGAGAGACCAAAAGACTATTCAAAGTTGAAGAAACGGCTGATAGCTTCGTCCAGTGTATCCCCACGGCGGAAGAAAGCTGTTCCAAAACCTGGGAAACCCAAATGGCAAACTGTCCTTAGTGTGTTAACCAAGAATTGCCTGCTTCTTGCAGCTCTTTTATGGTTGGGGCAGACTGTTTGGAGATGGAGTTACAGCATAGGCGACAATGCAAACTCTCCATTTGCTTCATTGGATTATGAAAGCAGAATTTATGATGTTGAGGCATCTATAAAGGAGACTGCCAAGATGCTTCAGGTCCAATTAGATGTAGTAGATAAGAAAATAGGTAGTGAGATTGGCATTGTGACTAGGGAATTGCTGAAGCAAGCTGAAGAAAAAGGAGCGTTGTTTGAGGAGGAGTTGAAGAAGTTGGAAGCTAAAACTGATTCTTTGGACAAGTCTTTGGGTGAATTGAAGGACAAGGGTCTCCTCTCAAGGGAAGAATTTGAAAAACTTTTGAACGGTTTAGATGATAGCAATATAAACCTGGATTTGGATCAAATTAGGGCTTTTGCTAGGGATATTGTTCAGAAAGAGATAGAAAAGCATGCTGCTGATGGTCTTGGAAGGGTTGATTATGCTTTAGCTTCTGGTGGGGCTAAGGTGGTTAGACATTCAGAGCCATATGGTTTTGGAAAAGGTAATAGTTGGTTTGCTAAAGGTCATAATGGAGTTCATGCTAATGCACATAAGATGCTGGAGCCGAGCTTTGGAGAACCTGGCCAGTGCTTTCCTTTGCAAGGAAGTAGTGGATTTGTTGAGCTTAGGCTAAGAACAGGGATCATACCTGAGGCTGTCACTCTGGAGCATGTGGCTAAGGTGAGGTTTTTCCTTTTTCCTACTGCTCATTTCTACTTTTCACATAAGCTAAGGCTGTTTTTTATATTGCCATAACATTTGACCTTTTTCTTTGCTTCTCTAACTATCTTTGTCTGTGTGTTTAATCTACACTCTCCCTATGTAGATCAACATTATAAGATGGATTTTGGTGGAACAAAGTAATATCAATTTGCCTATAACTAATAATTCTTGGGCCTGGATGAGGGTACAACACTTGCATGCAATGATGACTCAGTGTCACAATACGAGTTGCTTCAACTCTTTCTTCATTTACAGTCATGTTGGTTTTCATACTGCAATGACAACAATTGAACTTTTATTATGCTGTTTTAATTCATGCTTCTTACCTGTTTGCTTGGAGGCTTGGGCACTACATGAGATCATTCAATGAGAGTAGTCAGCCATCTTATGCTGCTTATGACCTCTTTTTCATTTTGTAAACTGTTGGTGGCTAAACTGAGACGGAAAGCAAATAAGTGGTACATTGGAAACCAGTTAGCTCTTTGTGTAGGTGAAACATCTGCAGCACCTTAAAGTAATTTAGTTTAGATGTCGAAAATTGCAATATCCAAATTCATCTAACTTTAGTTCCTGTGTCAGCTCCCTGTTGCTCAGAAATGTTAATTTCTGAAATTCCATTTTGTTAAAATTCAAGATCTACCTTTTGTTTTATCGAAATTAAGATTTTAGTTTTTCAAAGTGGCCACCTTTGCAACTGCATATAAGCATATGCAGTTTATATGACTGCATGGCATAATGCCTATGCAGCTTGAATATGCTGCATAACTGCATATGTGGTGTATGCAGTTGCTTTGGCTGTAGATGTCTATGTGGCTGCTTATGTAGTCTGTATAAGTATCGAAATGTGATGGCATATTGTTTTATATTCTCTACCAACTGCCTTTAGCCTTACTATATTGTTTTATTCTTTTAGATTGTGGTTGGTTGCAATGGTGATGCACTTTTTTCATAATTCTTTTAACTTCACTTTTATGACCACTTAAATAATATAAATCTCATTGTATATATTTGTGAGTTAGTCATATCATATATTGTTTTCTTTTTTCGTCTTTGTGCTTGATTATATTGAGTATCTTAATATGAATAAGCACCCACAAAAACAGTGCATACTGCACAAGTTTCCATAGAGTAACTTGAGTTGGGATCCAATTTTATTATATAATTTTAATTGAGTGGTGAATGACAGTTGCACTATCTTCACTATTGCTGTTGGAACTAGAAACTCGGGTCAAAGGGAACAGCTCAAAAACGTACGCTGTTGACTTTGAGGTTGCTGAATTTTATAGGAAAAGATACAAGGGAGAGTGTAATATACGAGGAAATGGAACAGAATAAGGTGAGAGAACACATATGTAACACCACAAGTGTTATACTTTATTGTTACTGAAGTTCACTAATAATTAAATAAAATAAAAAATGGGTTCTCTAATTACTCACCTTTGTTCTGCATTTTCCATTAGAATGCTATTTACATATAACAAAGAAATTACTATAATCTTTTTAAAGTACTCTCTACTTGCTCATAATGGCCCTAGCCATGACACGAATGTAAATGTATATTATAATAAACCAGTGATTTCAAAAGGCGCTCGGGACTCGCCTCGCCCGAGCACCTAGGCAAGCGCCCAGCTTTTTAGGTCTAGTTCGGTTGTATTTGCGTTAGTTGGTTCGATTGAACCAACTAACGCACCAATATCAGCCTCCTCGCGACTTCCCCCAACCCCAACCTTACTTGCGATTCTACTGCCGACATTTCCTCTCTACTGTTGCTGTCGCTGTCGTTGCCTCTCTCCGTTGTCACTGCTATCGCTGCTCTCCGCTGTCGTTGCCGCTGCTCTCTGCTAGCACTGCCGTTGCCTCTCTGCGCTACTGCTGCCGCTGTCGCTGCTCTCCGTTGTCGTTGCCGCTGGGCTCTGCTGTCATTGTCGCTGCCTCTCTCCACTATTGGTGCTGCTGCCGTTGCTTTTCGCTGTTGCTGCTCTCAAATAGTAGCCTCCCATTCGCGACTCAGTTCTCACTATAACTCAGCTTCTCACCTCGGTCTCCTCCTCACACTCTACTCTTCTCTACAGCTATTAACAGTAGATAATATTTTAAATATTAAAATATTTTTTTATATTTTAATATTTTAGAGCTCCTCACTTCGCTCAAGCGAGCTGTCATGGACATAGTTGGTTTTGCCTAAGTCGTGCGGCACCCTTGCGTGTCCATCCACAAAGGTCAGCCTCCCCGAAGCTTTCCATGGTCCTTTAGGACCCACAAAAGAGTAAACGAGTTAGAGAAAACGTCTCACTTGGGATCCACAAACAAACATTTCCGACAACACTTCATAGACAATGCAAATTACAAACATACTTTACAAGCTCTGAAAAGTTACACAACAAAGGGTCAAAATGGTCCATTACAGACCTAAAATCTCTTACAAGTGTCCACATGACACAACCTTTATTTACAATCCTAAAGCGGCCACCAAACCCAACTAAAATGGGACTATTAAGCCTTCGGCCGTCCCTCTACAAGCATGAACATACCAAAAGACACGGACGTACATAAGCATTACATTAAACATCCTGTTTAGAAGTTTGTCCATGACATTCTCCCCACTTATTCCTTCGACGTCCTCGTCGAAGCCTTTGCCGACCCTGCAACTCCTCGTCTTTGCTGAGTCTTCAATCTTCTACTCCAGCTGCAATGCGCCTCTTGGCTCCTAGCTGCTGTTTTTGAGTAGTCGAACCTTTGATCCGCCATGCTGCTTTAACTCGTCAATGACTCTGACTCTAGTGTGGCGTTGGCTGAGTTGTGTTGATCCTTGTTAATTCCTGCGAATCCTCCTGAGACTTCAATCTTCTGCTCCAGCTGCAATACGCCTCTTGGCTCCTAGCTGTTGTTTTTGAGCAGTCGAACCTTTGATCCGCCATGCTGCTTCAACTCGCTAATGACTCTGACTCTAATGTGGGGTTGGTTGAGTTGTGTTGATTCTTGTTGATTCCTGCAGATCCTCCAGATGAAGGAAAAGACCAACCTTATTATGCGCCAATCTCTCAAATACCACATGCTGCTTGAATTGGGTGGATGCTTGTTGGAGCTTTAACGAGCATCGCCTCGCAAACTTTCGAAGTTTTGGGTCCTTCCTCCACAAAATTTGTCCATCGACTCTTCTTTCACTTAGTTGTCCCTTCCAAGTAGGTTCGCATCACTTTCGCTTTCGATTAGCATTTCGTTGGAAAATGAAGTGGACAATCTACTCTCAGTAGCACTGATCACCGTTGGTGAGGATTCGACAACTATTGTTTTCCATTATCTTCGAAGGGTCTTTGAACCTATGCAGAGCTCCTCAACTGGATATATAAGAGAATTGAGGTACTCGGTTTCGCCCATTCTCTTAATAGTTGAGAAGGCAAAGGTTACTTGATTTCGCCCGCCTCCTCGAGGTTGTACTCGATGCATCGAGCTGGTTACTGGCCTTCACCTGCTCTTTGCTCACACTTCTGAAGCACTTGAAGTGTTTGCACTCCTTGCGTTGAGTTAGTTACTGTGATTCACCTTCTCAATGCCATCGAACTTCTGGAATGCAGGAAGTTTTCACCCCAACTTGGAGTAATTCTCTAATAGATTTGGTCGCCTCAGGGATTGTACCGTCTTCTCCATCAATCCTACTGCCTACTCCACTGAGTAGCAAAGGTACAGCACCGCGTATTGCCTGCTTCGTTCCTTGGTCGTGCACTCTTGCCTGACCCGAAGTCCTTCACTTTCGACTATCTTGATGAGAAGCTCGTTGACATCGGTCTTACGAAGTTCCTTAGCCTCTGCCCTTCAGCCTTGTCTCGGTACTTGGAGGTTGCCTCTGCATGCTCCACCTTCTCAGCCCCTTTCACGACCAAGCGCTCTCCCTCCATGAGAGTAAGGGATCATTGACTTTCACGGAAGTCCCGCCTCTGCGGTACCATGGCCCTATTATCCGTCGCCTCGCATCTGCATTCCTTTTCTTCACGATTAGTAGATATGTCTTTGTGGTACTCCTTCGAGTCAATCTCCATTCTAACTAATGCTTGATTTTGGGTAGCTTAGTCCCTCTGGACTCGTCGTCGCTTCATCGACCGTTTCGACCCCCTGTTTCAACACCTCTGTGTTCTCCAAGTAGCTCCTTTTAGTCGATGGAAAGACAAACTGCAACTCCCATGCATGGCCTCTGCTATCACGTTGTAGGGTTTGCACCGATTCTGTTCTCCTTAGCTTCCTTGGTAGCAACGTTCGCTTACTCGACCTTGTCCTCTGACTTGCCGAGCTCCCTTAAGCGAATATGGGCTCTAGAGCAGTCCAATTCTCCAGCTGCTTCGATCATACCTCTACATGATCAAGTCCCTCCCATGGGACTCACTGGTACTTGCATTCAAACTTTTCCCTTAGTGGAACACAGCCCCCATATGCTGATAACCAAGGCTTTCATCTGATGCAAGATTCGATGCATGCACGGAAGACCCGCCTCTACGGTACCATGGCCTTCAATCCTTGAATCCATAGCCCTTCTTGCCGTCGTGTTGTTCACCGAAGTGGAGCTTCCAATAGCTCCCGATCATACCTCCGTATGATCTAGTCCCTCACGGGACGATGTCGTGTGTATCGCATTGCCACGAATTGTTCCACCACGATCCACTGCACCATGTCGCCTCCTGGTGACATCTCTATTGCATTCTGATCCTTGTGGGATGAACTCGAATTGTGATCCCTCAATGTGTGGCCTCTGCCAATACATCACAGGGTCTCTTCCACCTTCGATTTTGTTCGCTCCTTTGGCAATCGACCTTCATCCACCCACTCTTGGGTCATACCTAGATGAAGCACTGCTCTAGGACAGTCCGTCGCCTAGTAGCTCCCGAAGTCCACCAACTTCGCTGCAATTAGTGCACAATTGTCTGGATCCTGGGCCTCTTCCCCTACCAGCACAATCTCCGCTGCCCACTGCTTCCTGCCTGACAACTTGACTGACACCACTATGGCATATTCTTCAAGAGTACCCACCTCTGCGTCCTCTTGTCCCGTGCCAAGGCCTTCTGAACTCAACTTCGCCTCCGCAAGTTTAGTCGCCTTAGTTCCTACATCAAATGCTTCTCCGAGATAAGGTGCATGTGCCCAGAAGCTCCTTTCGTCTTTGGCACCATGCAAGATGAGTCCACTCCGTCAGAATGAAGGACCCATGGAACAACATGATCCTGCTCTTGCCTCTGCAAGAGTTCATGTCCTTGACCTCTGTCCAAGGAAAGCACTGTGCCTCCGCTCCATGTTCCATCTTCTATGCTGGCTCCCTTCATGCGACTTGGGTACTTCGCCAAGTTACACCCAAGTTGCTTCGCTCCTCGTTTTTTGCATTGAGTTGATGGTGGCCCTCGCGCCCACCATTCCACGGGTCAACCCTCCCTTGAGTTCGATCTCCATATCGACTCCAAGCGTGCCTTCATTTGTGTTGCTCCCCCACTTGATCTCGTAATGCATCCACCAATGCATTCTCTCAAGCGAGATTATGCGACGACTCCTCATCGCTTGCTCGGTCAATTGAGATTCATGGAGTTATTGTTTGTTGAGGTACTCCTCAACATGTGTGGTCTGTTGCACATGATTCTCCCTCTGGAGAAACCGGGATCTATCCCTCCTGGATAACTGTCCCGTTTGAGCAACATCTCTCTTCGTTTCGGAGACCACTATCCCTTTGGATTACTCCGATTTGCTGAACAAACTGTGCATTGTTCTGCCTCCTACAAACGCACTTGCTAAATTGCGACTCCACGTCAATACAGCCCCCGCTGCACCACTCAAGGCCTAGTAACATGCTGAACTCGCTGCACATTTCAGCCTTCTACGGACGTATCCTTCACATACCGAAGAGAAAGTTTCAATGCTCCATGGCGCCGAGTTTCGGTCGCCTTGGGATGGCCGCGAACATTCCATCGTTCGCATACAAGCCCATGCATGAGTACCAAAATTCTTCGAGTTAGCAATTCCCCTCACCTCTGTGAGCTTTGCACACAACTCTTTCGGTCATTGAGCAACTCATTCCACCATGCATGGTCTCATCCTTTACCAAGCGCCTCACTTGCCTTGAGCACCATCAAGTATAGTTGTTAACGTTGAGTCGTAGCTCAGACTCTGCCATCCCAACCTTTGTGTGCTCCGCATTCTTCCAAGTTTGTTTGTTCTCGTGGTGCCTCTTGCGCGAAGGGTTGGCCATTCCTCTGAATGCCAATCTCAGATGCCCGTTCCTCCTAGCGACTTCTTTTCCCTACATCTCCATGCTCGTTTTCCCCCAAACGGTCGGGCGTGTGCTGACTGCCCTCAACGCAGCCCTACTAGGTCCCTCACATTTGCATGCCAAGTGTTTCTATGAGTGCTTGTCTCGCTCTGATACCATTTATCATAAACTTAGCTGGTTTTGCCTAAGTCGTGCGGTACCCTTGCGTGTCCGTCCACAAAGGTCAGCCTCCCTGAAGCCTCCCATGGTCTCTTAGGACCCACAAAAGAGGAAACGAGTTAGAGAAAACGCCTCACTCGGGATCCACAAGCAAACATTTCCGAAAACACTTCATAGACAATGCAAATTACAAACAGACTTTATAAGCTCTGAACAGTTGTACAACAAAGGGTCAAAATGGTCCATTACAGATCGAAAATCTCTCACAAGTGTTCACATGACACAATCTTTATTTGCAATCCTAAAGCGGCCACCAAACCCAACTAAAATGGGACTATTAAGCCTTCGGCCGTCCCTCTACATGTTGTGCAAAGCATGAACATACCAAAAGACACGGACGTACATAAGCATTACATCAAACATCCTGTTTAGAAGTTTGTCCGTGACAGAGCGCCTAGGCGCTCGGGCGTTTTGGGACCTTGGGCGCCTTCTGGCGCCTAACGCTTTTTTAAATCTTTGTAATAAACTAATACTTCACATAGCATGGAATTGACAAACTTTTCTAATGAGGCATGACTAGGAATTTTAGTTTGACAAAAGAAAATTTCTACACTTCTTAGACTCTTCTGCAATTAGGTAGAAGAAGATGAGAGTCAATTGAAGATCTTAAAAGAATTATGACCTTGTGATCCATATGATGTAACCTCAATCAATCCAGTCCTAGTAATCTCAAACTTTAATGTAAAATCTCATCTTGCATGAATTTGCTTTTGCTGCATTTAGATTTGTCTCTATAACTATAGATGTTGAAGTTTTGGTTGTGATGTAAATCATCTTCTAGATTTTGTAGTTGAAGTAGACATAATTGAAACCTTTGTCTTGAACTGCTTGATCATAAGTAAACATTAACATATATAGTTCACATGCATAGGAACCATGTCAAGTGTGATCCCTTGTCTATATTCCTTCTCTAAAATTGCATTAGACAAAGTTGCTTCATGATAACCTTATAATTATCCCTTGTCTATATTCCTTATCTCATACTGACCTAATCAATTTTTTCTTCTTTATTTTTGTGTGTGGTATGACTCAAAGTTTGATATGGGTGGTGACTAAAAATTTGGACCTGTTACTTTAGCACTCATGTATACCATGAGCAACGGAAACTTTAAACATAATAAATTGATTTTTATGTTAGCTTTAGTGAAAAGCATCACATCATCAGCAAAGCAGCAAATTAGAAATATTCTGTCAAGAAGAGGAGAATGTGGGACGATGCCACTTCGTATTATTATTGTCAAACTTCTACCGAATATGTATGGACAAGGGAAGAGGGGATTTCCTTGATGCTGAACCCTTCTTGGAGCAAAAGAGTATAGTTTCTCTTCTTAGAAGTCAGCACATTCAGTTTTTCAACTAGCTTTCCTGGAAAAACTCTGATAGTAAAGCATTTCACATAAGCTTAACAGTTATATTGTTGACAGATTCCAACTTGTTCTACAAAAATAGGTGGGAATTTGTAGGGACTCAGAACTTTGTACACCTCTACAAAGGTAGACGATGGTAATGAAGGTTGAATTGACTGAAACCACCTAAAACGCTGAATTGTTGTAGGTTTTGATACTTATGAATCCTTAGAACTTTTCGTTGACCACTAAACAAAACAATTCCTCAACATATGTATGGACATACTTTCTTCTAAGAGCTTCAGGACCTTATCAGACACTATTCACTCGAAATGAGATCCTCATTTAGTTAAAACAGCTTGAAGATCAAATCTAGAAAATTGAGTCAAAATATGCTCTCTTTTAGTCAATTGACTCAGTTGAGGAAGAATCTGAAAGTTTGTATTGCTTTTTAAGCTTTTTCTCAGAGTGTATGTTTAGTTGTTTTAGTTATTCTGAAACTTGACTACAATAGCAGTTATACAATAGCAGTTATGCTGAGTGGATAAGGAATTTTGGAGGGGGGGGCTGAGAAATGAAGCAAACATGGAGAATGGAAACAAAGGTCATGGAGAGGGGTAGATGGTCAGTAATGGAACCAGAGTTCTAGGGATTATTAGCTTAGAATCAGTTTGACCTTCTTCTATAGCTATAGGGCATAATTGTAGGGATATATAAGCTGCAAGATAGAGTGGGTAGATTATTGTCCTTGTATTTTGATGAAAGAAGTTGCAGCTTGGTATAATGTTAGTCTGCTAGGTCTTTTAATCAACTTTTGGGTAAAATGTTGTGAACTCTTACTACTAATTGTACTTGAGCTGAAATATAAGCTTGCAAATAATATTATAGAGAGCCAATGACATAAGCTTACTACTAATTGTTCCCAGAAAAAAAAATGTTTCCAGAAGATGCAACACCTGGTGATATTATTTTTGTCCAGTGAACTTTATCATCTTCTTAGCTTTTCGTTTTCTCTATATATCTTTTGGAGTGCATCTCTGAATAAGGAATACTGATTTTACACCACAAAGTTATCCTGACACCTTCTATCTGAATTTGTCACATGCAGAGTGTGGCTTACGACAGGTCGAGTGCCCCCAAAGATTGCCGGGTGTCCGCGTGGTTTGAGTCACCTGATGAAGACCCATCTAGCAACATCAAGAAGATTGTCATGTTAACTGAGTTTTCCTATGACCTCGAGAAGAGCAATGCTCAAACCTTCGATGTCGTGGTAGGGGATGCTGGTGTCGTCATCAACACGGTTCGTCTTGACTTCACCTCCAACCATGGGAGTTCGGCTCTGACGTGCATCTACCGTTTCAGGGTGCATGGGCATGAGCCTAGCTCACCAGCAGCCATGGGTCTGCAGGGCTGAGAGAGTGTGCACTCTCCTATGTTCCTTCTTCCTTCCCTCGCCGCGTGTTGTACCCTTAGTTTATTTAGCCCAACATCAAGGACTGTAGATTTTCTAAATATTTGCCCTCGTTTATGTTCTTCCAAGCAGCAGCAGTCACCCTGAGATGCTGACATCGCTTTTGTGGAATATGCAAGAGGGGAACTTCTCTTGATGTTTTCCGCTTTTGTAATTATTCAATTACACAAACTGTAACATCAGTACTTGTTAGGTCGATATTTAATTTTGCATCAAAGTCTTATGTCCTATTGTTCGATCTCTAATTGGTATACTTTTTTGAGAAAGAAACTGATTTACCTGCGCATTAACAGCAAAATTACATGATCTACGTGTTAGCAGGCAGCTTTTGTTGATGGATTGATATCATAAATCTTCACACACACACACATGTGATTTTCTTAGAAAATATTTATATTTTGAGTATTTCTCAACCAGTACCTCATGTTTTGTTTTTTTTTCAAATTATATCTTTAATTTAAAAAATATCCAAAATATCCTTCAAAACATTTTTATCATTATTTTCACTCATTATTTTTATTAATTTTAAATTATTATAATATTTTAATAGCATTTTATAATATTTTTATTAAGGTATTAAAAATACTATAAATATTATTAAAAACATTATAAGTGACATGTTATTATGTCTTTTTGTTGTCATTTGCTTGTAGATCATTATGATATTATATTTTTAGGTTTGTAATTGGTTCAATTAAGGTTAGGAGTTCATCTTGATTATTTATATTTTTTTTAAATAGATTTAATTGTGGGGGCCAACAAATCATTATTTTTATTTCTATTTAGGTGATGTTGTTCTTAAACTATTACAAATACTTATTTGAGTTATGATGTATCAATCAAATGGTCTTCATGTATTTTGATTTCATTTGGTTTGTTTTTAATTATATTTTATAATACTTTAGGTTTTACAGTATTTTTGTTATAACATATTAAAATACTATAACAGGTGAAAAAATTATTTAGGGTAGTTTGAGTTTTTTTTTAAATTAGGAATACTGTTTAGAAAAAACTAAAAGAAGAGTACTGTTTGAGAAATACATAAAATGTGGATAATTTCTAGAGAAATCGTTATATATATATAAGTTATTTTTATAATGATATTGAGTTTATGATATTTATCGTTTTAATTAATATTAAATTCTATATGATCAAAGATTAATTATAATGAAAATTTAAATTAAAATATATATATATATAGAGGTAATTTTTAAATTTAGAGGAATAGTTAAGATATTAATCTTTACTATTTATGATTAAGAAAAAGGTCCGCTGAAGTTGGAGTTCCTACAACCATAACTCACGGCAAAGAGCGAAACCACGCGTCCTATGCATCTCACGTCCTCCGATTGATCCCAATTTTCTCCTGCCGTTTACATGGGTTTGATCTCAAGCTCTCTCTCCGCCGATCGCGTGCCGCCGATAGCCACTTCTTTCCTCCGCATATGGATCATTACAAGACGTTAGGGTTGGGAAGGAACGCCACCAAAGGGGAGATCAAGGAGGCGTTCCGTCGATCCGCCCTCAAGTTCCACCCTGACAAGCACTCCCAGTCGTCCAAGGAGGTCAGGGAGGGAGCGTCCCTCATGTTCAAGCAGGCTTCCGAGGCCTACGAGGTCTTGATCGATGACCGCAAGCGGGCGGACTACGATCGGGTGTGGCGGGGCGGATACTCCGATCGCTGGAGCAGAGGAGCTTCTTCTTCTTCTTCTTCTTATTCGTACTCTTCACAGTACCATGAGGGCCGCCAATATAGTTACCGCAGACCACCGGCGAGAGATGGCGTGTTCGGGTTGGATTTAGAGTCGGTTTTTCGGCTCCTGACGAGGCGCTCTTTTCTCGTGAATATGGCTTTTGCGAGGTGATTTTTTCTGAAGTTTTATGAATCTTTCTTAAGACGAATCTTAACTAAATTTTTCATGGGATCAGAGCAATTGACATCACTTGAATTTGCTGTTAAACAGTGTGTTCTGGATCAAAATCAGACGAACCAGACTGGTTTAAATACTTGGCATAAAATTACCAGGATTCTTATTTTGAGTCACAAGTTTCTTCGTTGCCCCTTCATTCCACTGAAATTTGCTGTTAGAGTGAGAGAGGAAAAGAGGTGGCCAAAACAGAGGAGCAATTCTTAGGAAAACAACTGTTTTTTAGAAATAAAAAAACCAAACAGTTATTATAGACAGATGTAGACAGTTGTTGGAGGAGGAGCAAGATATAGACAGTTGTTGCTAGAAGCAATGCTGAAGCAGAGTTCAGAGTAGTAGCACAAGGTATTTGTAAACTCTTATGGCTAAAAATGCTTCTAAAAGATTTACGAATACCTATTGAAACTCCTATGAGACTATATTGTAACAATAAGATTGCTATTAACATTGCTCATAATCTAGTGCACCATGATAGAATAAAGCATGTTGAAGTAAATCGACGTTTCATTAAGGAGAAAATTGAAGAAGGAATTGTCCGCATGCCTTAAATTCCTTCAGAAAAGCAATTAGCGGATATTCTTATCAAAAGGCTTCAAAGATCTTCTTATGAGGATCGAACTAGCACAAGCTGGGAATGATTGACATCTTTGAGCCAGCTTGAGGAGGAGTGTAGAAAATCCCATAATTAAGGGATTCTGAATCTCATAATTAAGGGATTTTATAATCCCATAGTTAAGGGTATCCCCTATTTTGGGCCACTCAATCAGTATCAAATCATCCCATTATTATAGGAAATGAATTAGAATGAAATATTACACAGAATCAATTTCCTTAGTTGTATAGGTTGTAATCAGCCTATATATGTCTTCCTTTGTATACAAAAAAAATAAATGAATTGAGAAAAATTATATTCTCTTGTGTTCATAAAGTTTAGTAGGTAGGACCTGGTAACATTTAGAAGACACTAATTTTGCAACTCTATGAATGGTTAGTTCTTTTGTAATGATCAGTGATGTGCATCTGTTTGCCATGTCACATTAAAGAGGCAGTTTGTGCTCCTGATAACTATTAGTTAATGTATTTTTTTTAAAGTAAAACAGCTAAATTAACTACTCAAAAGTCTGGAATACATAGTCTCATTATCAGAGGTAATGATGCTACAAAAGTCGGCTGGCGAAGAACTAGAGTTCTTAGCAAACGTTGCTGCCCAATTAGCAGCATTGTTGGCTTTCCTGAAGTTAATGTATTAATCTACCAATATACGGCATGATGGCGACTTTGGGTTTGGCAAGTAACCGTTCTTCAAGATTTGAAGCCTTATATATAATAGTTTGACTGCCTGGCTCTCTCTGGAAAGTGGAAGTGAAAAATTAGTTTTATATTTTTTTTAGTTACAAATGAAAAATCAAGTTAAAAAGGAAAATTGGAAAATAAATTTGATAGAGAGAGAGAGAGAGAGGCCTTTCATAAAATTAAATGCAGGTTCAATGATGTAACCATCTACATTGAAGTCCATTCAAGATCTGTTGTACACTTGGAATTGGAAGGACACTTGGAATAGGAAGCATAGGTGGTTTTTTGTTCTACGAGACTTAGTAGGTTTAGTTTGGCAGTAATTGGGCATTTTGTCGACTAGACTGTCATGCTGATTACCAAGGTTCAATAGTTAAATAGGCCTGACATCTGAATAGCTATTGCTTAATGAAAACAAGACACTTTTTTGTTACCAAGTAATTCCATTTTCTTTTCATTTTAATTGTTTGATGCAACATAAACACAATCCTTTTAGGATTCTTCTTAGGTATCACGATTAAGCTCCAGCTTTACCTCTATTCTGTTCTGATTTTTTTCTGTCTGCATTTCTCTTGCATAGCTTTCGTGTGAAGGGCTTTCCACCCAAGTTCTTTCTGAAATGTTGAGCAGTGATATGTAGTCATTTTTATTGATTACCTGAATTCAATTTTATAAAAAGTTGGGTCTGACTATTGGTTAGATCCCAGTCATTGTATTTTTGTTCTTGGATATGATTTTCTATTAATTGAGATTCTTGGTTTTTTAGCCTATTTTTTGTTTTCAGAAAGCTTAGTATGAATATTTATTTAGTATGTTGGTACGTTTTCCAGTAATTTTCGGGTGCTTTATGTGTTCAGTTGAAGTTTTAAATACAATCTACACTTCTCATGAGTTCAACTGCTATCATGCTGCATGACAATGCTCTTCTTTACCTTTTATTAAGAAATATTGCTTATGGTATGAAGCTTACTAGTCAAAAGTAAATAAAATATCTGCATGGAATGTAGGTGGATAAGATTGATCCAGATTTTGTTCTTGTGAGGACTTATATGTTAACATGATCATATAGCCCATTTTGACCAACCGACATAATTGTGCAGTGACAATGCGTTAAATTGTACTTCTTGTTAGTCATGAATAATGATGCCATAGATCTGCTCTTTTCATTAGATATGCTTTCAGTTTCATCTGTCCATGTGGAAAGGTATAGTATGGATACCGACAAAAATGCCAATAAATATAACAAGATCCTTTTGTCTGTTAGATAGTTCATGTTTATTACTCTTAAGCAGCGAACTTTCTTGCTATTCAGGAGTTGCACTTACCTTTTCTTTTCCCCCTTCAGTGTCTTGCTAGGTGCAGCAGTAGTTGTTGAGAGAAGTTCTGAAACTATGTGGAAAATGAACAATTCTGGGGTACAATTTCTCAACTTTTTATTCTGACTTGCCATTAGATAGTGACGGTTTTATGTGCTGCTTTTTTATCTCCATCCTATCTGTAGGTCTTAGTTTGAAGATAAAAAATAGGTTTGACTAATTTGACAATGTAATAAGAGCCTTTGTATTTAGTACCTGAATTATCTAAGGTAATCATAGGAGCCATATCTGCTTCATTATCATGCTTTAAACCACATACTGCATAAATCCCATGGAACTATGGGTGACATTTATCTGACTCTGTTGCATATCAAATGTAGGAATCAATTAATCCATAAGCAATAACTTGATCTTCTTTTGGTTGTATAAGCTGAAAGTGTTTGGTGGTGTGACTTTCTCTACATTTCTTTTGGTTGTTATACATTCTTTAGTTACAATAAGGTGTCTATTTTTAGAGTCAGTATTAGTTGAGCAAATTGATAAGAAGAGCTTATGCTTACAGTAAGAGCTTTTGCCATGAGCTGGTTTTTCTCATATCAAGGTTGATGTTGGGCCCACTTTGAGCCCTCCCACTATATTTATTAATGGAAAAGTGCTGGTGTTAGCTTTGTTTTTTTCCCAAAACAGAATTGTTGTATTATCAAAAGTCTGATACATCCAAATCCTTGCTCATCCTAGCACTAAAACTTGATAGGTCAGGAGGCCGATGCCCCCTCCAGGTTTAATAACATTTGCTGGTTTTAGCATGTGAACAGCAAGTCAGTCGGTACATTTGTTACCTTTCCTGTAAAGTTTTGTGAGCACGAAATTGACTCAGAAGCAAAAAAAAATTATCACGGACAGAGTTAGTCTCCAGGATCTTAACCAGAGTCTCTGCATCTGTTTTTACCATTATTTGTTGAGTTCCCTACTGTTAACGCATGAGTTAGGCTTCTTGAATTTCAATGACCTTCCGGAAAATTTCATTCTGCCAAAACTAGTGTGAGTGTTGCCGCTACCCTTCATCTTATCAACTCTGTTGCTCAAGAATGTTATAATAAATAAGCTAATAAATGACTGGCATTTTTCTGCAGAAATCGTTTGAAGAAGCAATGGAGTCGATCGAACAAAATAAGGTCAATAAGGAGAAGAGTTGATACACTCTGCTAATAACAAGTCAAAGTCTCATAAAAGTGCACAGATTCTTGGATAGACTTGTATATCTGATTCCGTAAGTGCTACTCATCTCAAACTGACTATTTCTGTCGTCAATTGTGATCAAGTTTTTTCTTTTTTTCATATAGTTGTCATGAATATATATATATATATATATATATATATATATATATATATATATATATATATATATATATATATTAAAAGATGATAAATGTTACATGCGACTCCGATCAGCGTGGGGTGTACTTTTGTAATTGATTGCATTATATGTTATACCATGGGATTTGTCATGTTTAAACATTACCTTTTCTTTTGTAATTTAGGTGTAAATTGTTATAATGTATTTATGAAAACATGTTCTTGCACAACGTGAAATCAAATTTACTTGAGTTGGGCTTGATGGGCCTAATGGGTCGAGCCTAACTTATTATATTAAGCAGCCCCAAATCAATTCTAACTTATTTGACACCCTTAAGGATATAATGAGCTCCTATACTTTTAATGTGTTTAAAGAATTCCTTATGATTTTTTGAGATTTGAAATTAAATACATACCATCTATGTGCACTATGATATGACCTTTAGAAGTTCAAATATTCTCAACATAATTTTAGCATAACTAAATATGTAATAATAGTCGAATTATGAGGATAGTTTAGCCCTAAATGATTCTATTTTAAGCTAAAATTTTGTATAGATTTAGTTTTATATGTCTCCTAAGTTTTTGTAAAATTTCATGATTATACAAGATGGTTTAGTCATTAATAATAGTGAAGCAAGATTTCTTTACAGAATCAATCACGTTGTTATTTGATTGATAATTACTAGGTCATTTGATTATAGGTTGAATTATTAGCAAATTGATGATATAATTTAGGTGAATTTGCAGGTTGGCTATAATTTCAGTCAAAAGAGATTCTACTAAAATTTTGCTATAAATTATTGCTTAGATTGAGAGTTACAAGTAATTTAAGATGTAAGGTTCTTAATTTAGGCATATTTCCAAATTTGATAGGTTTACAATTGACCATGGTCCTTCACTAGCAATTTCATTTTAAGTCGAATCAGATAATTATATGTTTAATTTACTATATACTAATGGTCATATGTATT
Organism: Musa acuminata AAA Group; assembly: GCF_036884655.1. Classification (NCBI taxonomy): domain Eukaryota; kingdom Viridiplantae; phylum Streptophyta; class Magnoliopsida; order Zingiberales; family Musaceae; genus Musa; species Musa acuminata. The sequence continues at coordinate 2,193,958 of NW_027021351.1, read as the reverse complement.
ATATGTATTTATAATGTATTTTTGAAAAGTATGTTTTGAATAATATGATAGCTATGAGCTAGGTATAAGCTTGAAATTAATGTACAGATTACATAATCATAAAAATATATAAATTATAGTGAAAATATATTACATCCATGTATTTGCCATAATGTACGGTGTAAGAATGCATACATATCTTATGACATATGATATAGGAGTGCACGGATATATTATGATATATTATGATATATGATGCATATATATGTTATAGTATAGGAATATACGTATGTATATATAGTGAGATGTAATATAACATTGCATGTATATATTATGACATATGATATGAGAATATATATATATATATATATATATAATGATGTTTGATGTGAAAATTCATAGATGCACAATAATTGCAGTGCTCTTAAACATGTGTGTTCCAATTGACTTAGAATAAAAAATTTATCTTTTATTATATATGTGTTATGCATATTATAAGGTTATAAGTTGCTAAAGAGACCAAAAAAGATGAGTTTACTATGAAAAAGTTTATTTATATGATTTTAAAATGTTATGCTCACCTAAATAAAACTAAAGAGATTTATACTTATTATCACTTATAGTAAACTCTATTATGTCGATAAAGATACTAGTAATTCACCCAACACATTTATTTATTGATGATGACCTAGGCATTTTTTTTTATATATAAATTTTGGATAAGATATAAATATATAGTTCTTGTGTTTATAACATATGTACTATCATCACACATTAAGTTACATCATTTTTCTTAGCAAGTGAAAATACCTTAAATTTGTTTACTTTTCTGTCATTTTATTATTTTTATTGGTTATATTATTGTTGATAGCATAAGTAAATGATAATATGATATACCATATTCTTGTCATGTACACATGAGTGTAATTAAGAGTACCATATTTTGATGAAGGCCTGCCTCTCTTAACCATTTCTACCTTACCTTCTTACTCATAACCATTCCCTTATAAGTGCGATGAATATGATGCTTCCCATATTCTTGTCATATTATATGATGATTCCCTTATGCTTCCCATATTATTCTTAAAGACCGGCAAGGAAGGGTGAATCTTGGAAACTAGCCGGCTGTATCTCTTGCACGATGAACTCGCCGGAATGCTACGCCATACTGGATAGAACACTAAGACTTAAGTCATCAAATATGGATGGGTGGGATCGAACTCCTTACAATCTATTAAGCTACTCGATCGAATAGGATAAATACATTGGAGTTTCAAGAACATTTTAAATAATTGTGTTTTGATGGCACAAGATGCTTCTCATTCCGTGGCTAAGTATGTCAGACCAAAGCAAACATTCTCTACTTAAAAAGGGTGACTTGATTTCACTTTGTAACGTAGTAATACCACTTTACTTTTCTTTCGAAAAAAAATATATATTTTATGTGGTCCTTTATTTTTTGTCATAGGGTATTTTTAACAATTAATGCCCTCAAGACAGTTGATGCTGTGTATAAATAGCTATTAAGAACTCACTATCTAAATGAACTATGTAATTACATTTCATAGTTTCTTCTATAATATTTATCTTTTATCTTTTTCATTTAATTCTTTACAATGCATTGCATGGATTGAAATAAATTTTATTAATTATAAAAGAAATAAGGTCGAGTATTTTTTGGAGAGGTTACGATAAAGAAGATAAGATGTGATTTGAGGGACTTATTATCGATCGTTAAAATTTTTATCAACTTAATTAACTGACATCTTTAAAAAGAGTTGAGTTAGTTGCATCAGTCCAAGAAAATAATATAATTTTTTTCAAAAAAATAGAAAGCTTTATATATATATATATATATATATATATATATATATATATATATATATATATATATATATATATATATATATATATATATATATATATATATGTCTTTGATTTATAACTTAATTTTAATAAAATAATTTTACTTCTTACCTATAACTCTCTTTTCTTTCTTTCCTCATTATTCTTCTTCTTCTCTTCCTCTTAATTACTTAATTGCTGGAGGTGACGGAAAATGACATAAGAAGATAGATGATGAAATGAGACAAACTGAAGATCGAAGAAGAGGAAGTGAAAAATAATTTTTAATATTTTTCATAATGATTTAATGTTTTTAAGATTATGTATATCCTATAATAACCCAAAAGATATCATCTTCTAGAATATCAATTACATTAACTCTGCAAACTGCTTGGCAATAGCCCTCATAGGAGAGGGCTATGAGGAAGAAAAAAAATAGAATTAAAAGGGATTGTGAACAATAAAATATTATTTTATTAATTTTTTTTATGGGATTATAAATAGTAAAAACGAGTTCTAAATAGTCAGCTCTTATTCGTTTTTACTTTTACTTGGTAGTGCAATTTGCTAAAATGACTTGATCATATGTATTATTAAAAGAAATCTAATTTTGATAATTAATTATTCTAAAATTCTAAAAAAAATGATAAGAATCATCTTGGAATCTTGTCATAGTAATTCTGTGAAATTTCGAATTGAATTACAAATTAAGTTATATTCGATTATGAAACATATTTTAAAAAAATTAATTTTGATAATTATTTTTATCATAAAATTTTAAAAATAGAAAAAAAAAATATAATAATCATTTTAAAATCATGTCTCGGATTATGAAACTTATTAAAAATGTTTAATTTTGATAATTAATTATCATAAAATTCTATAAAAAAGATTGATACTAATCATCTTAAAATTATGGTTAGTTATTTTAGTAGAAGAGTTTGAGTTGAATTAGTGAAATCTGATCAAATTACACTTAAACATTTAAACATATTCATAAAATCTCTAATTTTGATAATTCTCTTTTATCATAAAATTTTTAAAAATAAAAAAAATACTAATAATCTTAGAACATGTTTAGTAGAAATTGATAAAGTTACACTCACTCAGATCATAGCCTGCTAAGTGACTATAACTCCAGCGAGTCAAATTCAAGATGTAACTCTCAGGAAGAACAAAAACTCTCAGGAAGAACAAACAAAATGACCCACATCCTCTGTATTATATTTCCTACACAGCAACAAGATTCCAGTATCCTCTGTAAAGAAAAAAGCAGAAAGCCAAGCTAAGTCTTTACATGAGATCATTCAATTGAGATAAAAGAAAAAGAAAAATCAAATGAAGATGAAAATTATCTGATGTTGATACAATAAGTTGCACACCACGACTGACAACCATTTACCACCACAAAAGGGTGGTTCACTGAGAGTATGATGGGAAGCTGGTGCTACAAGAGTGAACCAGATACGACCTGCAGAGAAAGATTCAATCAGCACTAAACAGCTTTATCTCATAAAAATGCACCACAACCAAATGACCGGTCGTCGGTGCAGACAGTCAATTATTTATAACAGTCAATTATCTATGGCTCGACAAGAGTTAAGCATTTTTATATCATGGTGAAGGAGCCCTTTTGAGATTTGCAGAAACCTGGTTTTGTTCTGGATCCAAACGTCGTCACCCAAGTATAGCAAACAATATACGTAAATAACAAAGATTGCGGAGGTGATGAGATCGTAATTTGATTTTAAACTCGAACGCCTCATGTTGACGTTTCAGAAAATTGAACAATTTCAAAGATAAAAATAAACCACCGCTAGTGTCATGTGATGTTCTCATTTGGCCGAACAAAAGACATGGTGAGGAAACCAGAGAAATGAAAAGCACAGACAAGAGACATGAAGACTGTCATGAGGTGTAAGTAGGGCTTGATGGAGGAATTTATTTTTAATATCAGAGTAACCAGACACAAATTAAGGAGACCTGGAAAAAAGGATTATGATTAGAACAAAGAGCAAAGCTTAAATGCGGATATATTTTGAGTAACCGTCATTGGGTTATCGCAAAAGTACAACTATTTGATTAAGATCTTCTTTACAAATTGTTTTTATATATAAAGTTTGTAAGGAGCCTGAGTAAACATGAATTGGTATCAATCTCAATGATCCTACCAGTTGAAATCAATCCTCACAAGGGAACATGGCATTTGGCTAAATATTAGAAACCGGAAAAAAGAAATACAAAGAATGGACATAATACGATATGAAATCCAAAATATGCATCTTAAAAAGTAGACATAACAAAACCGTACCTACAGGAAACCGGATTTATTCTTCAACATCTCATTCTAGAACGAACTGTTCCATGCTGTCTTTCAGAATGGATATCTGGCCCTCCTTGAGAAGTATGTCTTCGTCAAGAGTCTCAATCTTCTTCCTGAGACAACTAACCTCATTCTCCAGAAGCATGTTAGTCTTTCTCAACTGTTTCACTTCCTCCCACATTTGCTCCTTTTCCTGAGAGACGTTTTGGAGTACGCTCTGAACAGAAGTTAGATCCCTCATGGAAAACTGCATCTCCTGATGGAGCTGAGAGATTGTCTCATCCTTCTTCAGTATCTGCTATTTTGATGACCCTCATCATTGTCAAGTTCATAAAAAAGCAAAAGTGATTCATCAAGGTACCAAGTCAATAAAAAGTAGTAAATCAAAAGACACAAGTTTAGAAAAAAAATAGAATTATGAAGCATCAACTGCATAATGCTGGTTCCTGAGCTAGTCACAGTGAACTACTTTTACTGACAGAAAAATCTACAATGTCCCTCAAGCTGCAGGATAGCAAACTGCCTTACCAATCTCAAGACCTCATTAGAACTAAAGCAACTTTGTTCTCCTGAAGGCATGAAGTCATTGAGATTTTGTTGACAAGTGAATTGATAAATGTAATCATAAATTGTGCTCATTGCGACATCGAAGTTACATGAGAGGGAAAATATACATAAGAGCAAGGATTAAAGTTCCAACCCTACCAATCGATACAGGACATTTTTTATTGATTTGATGGATACCAGTATGTGATTTGAGCAATTTTGCCGGATCCAATCCTTGGAACCAAGCTTATCACATTGTATCTTAATACATTGGATTTATCGAGCGATAAGCTAATCAATGCTTAACCATAGACCCACTGTACTTTTTTATTTTTTTTATCGCTACTTCTCTCCTCCATTGCTAGCATTTCTCCTTCACGTTCCTGCCCCCACTGCTTGTTTGTATCACTGCATTGCTGTCTTTCCGACATTATACTATAAAACTCCACCACCTATCTCTCTCTTTTTGTTTGTAATGATCCAACCGGTATACTGACACTTGCCAACTTGTATCGATGTAGTATATTATATGGTACTAAATATTAATGCTCCACAGGTCTGGTCACCAACCAGTATATTCACTTGACCATGTAGCACCGAAAAATAGAATATAAAAAACTCAAAAGAAACACAGATAATGCACTCTGTGACATCACTCTCATCAACCAAGTAAAATATCTGTAAAAATAAAGCCTACCTGCTTATGCAAGTAAAGGTTGATTCTCCAGTAACTTCACTAGAGCAAGTAAACTTAAAAAGAAGCTAAGTGGTTTTTCTAATGATTTTAATGGGCCTCACATAATTGCTAGAAGCATTTATGTTCTCAAGGTGGTCAATTATTTAAATTGATGGAGAAAAATAACGGAGCAGTGGTATCTCAAATAATCAAGACAACTTATGATGCATCAAAACTCAAAAGCAATAAAAACAGAAGTAACCCAAATTAGCAATCAGATCTTCTATGCATTATGATTTAGTAAACTACATAAAGTTAATACATTAGTACATCCAAACAGTAAAGAATTATTTAGTACTAGTCTAGGATAAAGCAAACGAAGGTAGAAATACATAATTTCATACACTAGTACATTCAAACAGTAAAGCATTATTTAGTACTAATCTATGATCAAAGAAACACAGTTAGAAAACAAATGTAAGCAAGCCCTTCATGTATACATTCACCTGAAGTTCCAAGTCCTTCATCTTATGGGTAAGACAAGAAAGTTCATCTTGCAGTCTCTGGTTAGCAGTTTGCAGGATGCCACGAGCCCTAACTGAAGTTGCAAAGTCAGCTTGTAATTGCTCGTATTCCAATTCTCTGGAGCACAGATTCTCTTTCAATACTCTCGATAGTATGGCTTCTGCCCTCAGGTTTAACAACATTTCATCCTGAACAGATAAAAAGTGGACAACAGATGACATGCTGAACAATGTGAATGAAATAACTTCTGGAAACATTGATGCAAGCCTTTATTCATTAAGCAGTTAGGATACAAACAGTTTAACTTTTTCCTACTTGAACAAACACCCGATGTTCAATTCAGTTCTGGAATAAAAGAACATAATAGAAAGGGCCAACCCAACTGTTGTCGATCTAAATATACTCTACAAGGTTTCAAGTTCTAGTTGAACCATTAGGTACTATCCGATAATTACAGCTACATGCTTTGCAGATTGGCTACTGGACTTGTGTCGGTCGATGGTATGTACCTTGGTACCAATAAGGAGCTTTCAGGGAGGGGGAGGAGGAGAAGGGGGAGAAGAAGAGAAAGACAAGAGGAGGAGGCGGAAGAGAGAGAAGAAGGGAGGAGGCCGGGGGGGGGGGGGGATGGTGCGGTGCGGCGGGGCGGGAGAGGGGTGGGAAGGTGGGGAGGTGGAAGAGAAAGACGAGGGGAGGAGGAGAAGAAGAGGGGGAAGTGGAAGAGAAAAAAGAAGATGAGGGGAGGAGGTGGTGGTGGCAACAGAGGAGGAGAATTAGAGAAGATCTGGATGGATCGATGGGCTGACAATGTGGGCAGTGCAAGCAATGGGTGAGAGAAGTGGCAGCTGTCATGAGAGAGGTGAGCACTAGAGACAGAAATCATAAAAGAGAGGAAACCATTGGAGGATCATGTGATCCTAATAAAAAATAAAAAAGAATCAAGCAATAAGCTCAATTCAATAGGCTTACCAGGCAGTAAGCTACATATTCACCTGAAAAGAGGCTGTCCATATCCCAATTTACACCTGAACCGGTGAATTCCAGCCGATATGCACCAGTCCAAATGAAATGGCAAGCCTGGCTTTACCATTACTACTACCATAACATGACGACATAAATTAAGACTGCACATTTGCAAAGTCCTTCAAGGATCCAAATTTCTTGTAAATATTCAAAGGATGGCAAAAGAAAATTAACATATATCTTGTTTGGAAATTAGCATATATATTGTCCGTTGACTGTACTCAGAAAGATTAATGCTTGTATCAACAATAGAAATCATCAAGATAACAAATATCTTATTTGGGGAATATGAAGCAAGATTTACCTCTAACACCTGACTCTTCAGTTGCCTTGGTTTACCATCTTCTATAGTTTGCACATGACATAGCAATGAGTCTAGATTGGACTTCTCATCTAATGTTGTCAATATAGTTTGCAAGTTTCTTCTGAAGTTCTCAATCCCTCTCTTTAGACTCTGATACTTCAGAATGTACTCGTCCACTGAAAATCCATCAAAATCCATGCTAGTGTCCTGCTGATACCACCTGCGTTTTATAAATTCTAACAGATCACCAAGATAGCAGCTATTCTTATCTAGCAGCGACAAACCCTGAGTCTGCAAGTGGTCTACTCGGGCATGGAGTTGTCGGTCAAGTTTGATAAATGAGTGGCCATAACCATTATGAGTACCTTGAAGACGGTCCAAGAGGGAGATGTTTTCATGCCTAAGAGATTCCATTTCAAGCCTGCAGGACTCAACCTCCTTTCGCAGCATCTGTTCGACACCTGTTAATCGTAACTGTTCCATTTGTAACCTACTGATGTTATCACCTTCCTCTATTACTTTCTTACATAAATCATCACTGTATCCTCGTCGCAATCCACTAATTGATTTCTCTTGTTCACTGCATACTCTTTGCAGCTTTACAACTACTTCTTGCAGTTCCTTATTCTCCTTCTCCTTTTCCTTGTAGCATCTCCTGAGACAATCTCGATCCTCTTCTGATCCACTATATCTGTCTTGCAACTCGGATAAGGACTGGTGAAGATCATGGTTCTTTGTTCTCACGTCTTCCAAACAAGCTGTCAGCTCATTCATTTGCCTGTCTGAGTTCAGCATCCTGCCCTGAGCTTCTACCTCATTAACCTTGAGTGAGGAAATCTCTCTTTGAAGTGCCACGTTCTGCTCAGCAAGTTCTCTTACACGTTCACGTAGCCTCTGCTCTTCAGATTGAAACTTAGCAAGCTTCAATGACCAGTCATTTGACCTTCTGTCCAACTCTCTCTCTAAACTCGATTGTATCTCGTTCTTCTCCTTCTCAAGTCGCCTTGTTCTAGTATCCAATTCTGCCTTAGACTGTTTAAATATCTCTTTTGCTGAAAATCTCTCTGAAAGCCTGGATCTAATTTGTGATGAGAGCTCAAGTGCCAAAATTTTCCTGTCTTCGTTGATGTTCTGAATAATTTTGAGCATTGCTGTTAAGTTTGAACTTTTACTCCTGTACTCCATCATTTCAGGGTTTTCTTCAGAAAGGAGCTTGAGCTTCTCCTCCAACTCTTTTACCTTCCTTTGTAACTCCTCATTTGTTTCTTCTTCCTGCAGCCTGGTGTTAAATATATTATCAACATTAGCATCCATTATTGCATTTCTAAGTGAGCATTTATGTCTTTGAAAACCAGTTAGTTCCTCTGTGCAACAATCCTTTACATCTTCACAGGAAGAAGTAATCTCAGATTCATGCATTTCAGAAAAGCCATTTGAGGTCAAGGACGGTTGTGCATCAGAGAAATCATCATTAACATCATCTATGGTCGTAGTTGTTCTAGAGTCATAATCTTGTGGTTTTAAAAATTTTCCAGCAAATGCATGGAATAGTTTCTCAGCATTTCTTCTTGTCTTTCTGGAAGGGGATGCTAGCTTAATATCATCTTTTGCCCAATCTTGAGTAGAACAACGTTGGAGATGATTTGTCTCCCTAAATGAGTAGCTCCTGAAGTTTTCTTTATCGTAGGTAGGTGGCATTGGTTTCATGTACTGAACTCTGGGTGGCCTTACCGGACATGGGAGCACATTTTTGTCTGCTAAACAGCCATCGACTTCAGTGCCGGATGAGTGGCTAGTATGATCTTGATTGAATTTAACTCGAGGCTCTCCATCAATGTAGAAATCATGAAATTCAGTTTTGTTTGAAGTACTCATATGACTTGCTCTGCATCTTAATGGAACAGGGGAACCGCATGATGAATTTCCTGATGAACAATTTTCTCTTGAGCCTGAAGAATCAAACTCTACATCACGTGTATATTGGATGGCAGCCAGATCTCCTCTCTTTTTTCTCGAAGCTCTTTCTGGTGTTGACGATTGACAGCTGGTAGCAAGCAAGAATATGATATTAGACAGCAGCTTAAGTGTAACTGAAGATGAATTGAAAATGGCAGCCACATCAGCTAAAAACTGTTGGGACCGCAGAACTTAATTAAGTTGCCAATATCAGAACTTCATACAATCAGTAACTGATATATACAATCTACCAGAATAAGATTAAAATATTAGATGCCTTGTTTGCCAAGAAAATAAAAAGGAAACTCTCCACAATGTACATGATTATTTACTGAAACTTGACAGCTATTGCCATGAATATAGTCATACTCAAGAATATATGAATATAGCTGAGCATCAATCAAGTGAGAAATATGTTGTGATACTAACGGATACAACGTATGAATCATACTCATGAATACAGTCAGTAAAGAAAGTGCAAAATGTTGGAGCTGATTAGCATGTTGTACCAAAGAAATGTAAAACAGTCGGTCAAGATAACATCAGTTTAAAAATAAAAAAATTAAAATAATCTTTTATCCACAAGTCAATGTGTTCATCCAGGAGTAAGACATAAAGTAGAATATGTAGCATGTGGATCAACATTAGGATATTAGAAGCACATTTACCATGGAACTGGTGATAAGGCGAATGGGCATCAAGCAGCTTATGCATGTTCTTAATTTAGAAAATCTATTCAAGCCAACCAAATTATAATCTCAATTAACACCAAATGTCAGTCATATTATTTAAGAATCAAAATGAATGGAATCAAAATAAACGTACAAAAGCGGAAGAGCAATGAACTCAAGAAAAAAGGTTTAGTATAGAGCATAAAATGCTAATGTTTAAAGTCGTCTTAAGCCACCAACTTATAGAAAATTGAGAACCTTTAGGATAAGTGGCATGACAAGAATTGGTCGCACGACTAAGAACTTACTGAATAGGACAGTTGTCAACATGATTTAGTGTGTTGCGACAGTTGGATGGTGATCTGCTGAAGTCACTCAAGAATTTTTCTTCCATACCATAGTTGGTGGTGGCAGAGGAAAATGAGAGGCTCCGTCGATGATCAAGTGACTTGAGTGAATCCTCATCATCCAGGTACCGGTTGCACGGTTTAAGAACAGTTTCCTTGGGAGATTGAGAGGCATTAGGAACACCATCGCAAGCTGGAACTTTCACATTCTTCTTTTGGTTGTTTGGTGCAGGAGCAGCTGTGTTGCTATTTCCACTATTAGATGTAGACGATCTTAGTGAAAAGAACCTTCTCATCTTAAAGCACTATATGGCTTCTCATAACATGAAAACTTCCAAGTATATATAGACAAATGCTCCAAGTTAGTGAACCTCAAAATTCCTGGCTGAAAGAAGAAAAAAAAAATTAAATCTTCAAGCATTAAAATAAGCTCCAAGTCTAGACCCCACAATCAAATTTCAAATGAAGAATCTTACATGCCAAAAGCATGGCTACTACTTAATTTGGTCTCGGCAAAGAAGAAAGGCGAAGAGAATTGATCGAAGAATCCCATCGAAGAATAAAAAGCCTAGCTTAGGAAAATTACCAAGAAGATTGGTATTTTCCAAATTGCGTGCGGGAGTGTCCTACCTAGAAGAAAAAAGGGCCGAAAAGGGATATATACAGATCATAAGGGGCAGAAGGAACCTTCCACAAAACTATAATTTACAGTAGAGCTCAGATACCCAGAGGAGGGATTATAGTGATGGGAGAAAAGTCCAATATAATAGATCGGATTTTTTTTTTAGAATTTGCAAATAAGATCTGAGCTTACGAGCAGAAAAATCCAATTAATCCAAAAATTACCAAAATTAAACCCCTCTCAGTCCTCCAACATGCGAGTCCGTTCAGCACCATATTATAAGCCATCAGAAACCACATTTTCTCAGGCAGAGCTCAATCGAGAACTAAAAAGCACACACAATTGGGGACTCAAAAGAAACACCGAGACGAATAAGATAGGGAAACGAGCACAATCATCATCCAAGGCAAAGCGAAAAACCCATGGAGTAAACGCACTCAAAAGAAAACCCCGGCCCCCAAAACACCAAGAACCGCGTCTAAGCACCTCAAGAGCCGCTACCTCCTCCTCGGTCGAATCGGTCAGACGATGCTTCGAATCACGAAGAAGACAGGGAGTGGAGAGGGGGGATGAGCAATGAAGCCACATACAATTGGCCCAAACGAGAGCGAATCGAAGAGGATACGGAGCGAGAGGAATGTTACCGTTGTGGAGGGGGCTTCGATCCTCGTTCTTGAGGAGCCGCGGAATTTAGGGGGAATTTGAAATGAAGAATAAATCTTTGATTCCCTGCCTTTTTGTTTTACCCTAATTGAAGGAGCCCTTTTTTATGAAGTTTCTGCCCCTAAACTTTAACATAATTACTCTTGTACCCCACCTCCGTTGGTCAACTGATCAGATTTTGCTACTAAATAGAGAGACCCAAAATAGGAATTATGCAATATTATATGTTAAAGGGGATAACGGTGTGTTATTGTAAGCTAAATTCGAAGATTTAAATGAACTGAGAGTCCCACAACCCACAACTCTGCTTCTCTCACAAGCCTAAGCTTAATTGGTGGACCCCACGTGTGAATTGGCACATCACATCTGTAGAGTTTTTCTAGATGTAAAGATATTTTAAAATGTAAATTATTATAGATGTATTTGTGACTAAGTAAATATTATTTTTTTTATTATTAGGACCTTTAACACTAATAAGTAGATTATTATGTGAGGGTATTCAAACTTGTTTGAATGGAATCATGAATTATTATTATTTATTTGATTTGTTTAAAATAAGATAGTCTGAATTAAAATTGTCAATCAAAACTCAATATATAAGTCAAATCAATTTAGAAACAATAATGTGTCAAATAAGTATGTCACATCATAATAAAATCTAAAAAGAATATTCTCTCAATCAATCAAGTTGTATTAATTTTTTTTTTATCAAGTTGATAATCAAAATTGATAGTAAAAGATCGGTGAAATAAGGAGGGTTTGAAGAAAATATCATAAGAAAATCAAAAATAAAAGATTGTTCAAGAAAAAAAATCAAGGAGAACGCTCCTCTCACAATTTGCATCGATGATCCTTTTATAATTTTGATTTTTGTTCATGTAATAATCTTAAAATTCTTAAGTTATGTTAATGAGAAGCAAGCACAATCACACAAGTAATAACACAAAAACAATAGATGATTCACATGAAGCCAACATGGATCCAATACTATATCAAAGTTTATTACTTCTCATCCAATATGTGTGAATTGGGTGAAATTTGGATAAGTCTTAATTGATTCCAATGCATCAAAATCTCAGCCTATTACATTCAATTAGGCTCATGAATATACCAATGCATCAAACCATGACACCATCAAACCTCGAACATATAGAAAATTATTATAGATCTTTGGTTAGATAGGCAAGCACCAAGACACCCTAGGTAAGCCCATCCCCAACCTAGTTCAAGGTAAACTCATACCTAAACGAGATAAACCATGATCCCTTAGAGGAGCCCCTTCACCATCATACCCATGTTATAATCATGAGATCGTTGACTGATGAGTCAGCACAACTTAGTCATGTTCCGAAGGCACAAACTCATTCTAGAAGCCACGTGATGCTCTCAGATGTTGGTTGTGGTGGGGGAATCGGTTGGCACGATCTTGAGGTGCTACTTATTTGCTTGAGGTGGCTTCTGTGCTGGGCCAAGATGGTTGGACATCCTCAGGATTCTGGAATCGAACTGAGGAGCATCTTGGCTTCGCGGAGGTTCCTATACAAGAGGTCAATGTTGGGGGAGTTTTCGACTCGACCCATCTGATGGTAAAGTCGGTAGTGGGAATCAAAGTAGTAGGAATTATTTTTCTCCCCCTTTGGGGGCTAGCTTTTATACTTAGATGGTCAATGGCAGGAGGTTGATGGCTCCTCCCTTACTCCGTGGTCATTTAGAGGCTCATTTATATCGACGATCGGTTGGTTCCTTCCCTTATTAGCGAAGGACAATCATAGGGTTATTGTTTGTCTGGGCTAATGTCGATATGGGAAAAGATGATGGTGGTCGCCCACACCGGGTGATTGAAAAGGGGGAGATGTATTTCATCGTTAGGGATTAATGATGTCGGAAAAGGGAAAAATATGTTCCACCCTCAGGGATTGATGCTCCCGTGTCTGAGCATGCAACCTTTCTCGAAATCATGGTTGACAGAGGGAAAGGTCGCTTCCCAACCGCTCGGCCACAGGGCAAGGGAGGTGCGTGGGCTCTTCTGCCATGATTACTATTGAGGTAGGAGTGGGACCCTAGGTGAGTCAGCAAGCCAAAGCTGACATCACTTTATTCACTATCACCCACTATACTTTTGTCTTGATATCAGTAACACAAATATACAAGAGATATTTCTAGTTGGGCATTAAATATTTGACCCACTTTTTTATCAAACAAAAAAAATCTCATCCACTTCTAGTGAAAAATATTTGATTCTCTTTTTGGGATGATAAACGTTAAGTTTACTTTTACATTATAAAGAATATCTAATTGCAAAATACATATAACCCACTCATATCAAGGAACAAATATCTAACTCATTTTTATCAAATAAAAGGATACTCAATTCACTCTTTTTAGATAAAAAAATCTAACCCACTTTTGTCAAGTAAAAGAGTATTTCACATAATTTTGTTGGGCCAAAAAAATATCTAACTCACTTTCATTAGGTAAAATATATTCGATCTAACTTAAGTATGATAATAAATATTCGACTTACTCTTGTAAAATAAATATTTGACTCAGTCCTATCCAACACACTCTCATTAAACAATAAATTTTAAATCTATTTAGCCTGATGCATCTTAACCGAGTAAAGTATCTTTTTATGCACGATGTAGGCATTTAAAACTATCACCAAAACTACTTAACATGCGCTAGCTATACAAAATATCTTTTTGTGTATGATGCATTCATAGAGGATATAAACATCAATGATTCAATGCATCTTCTCGTGCTTGCTACATCAATTCAAGATACAAGTATTAAAGTATCTCATATATCCTAATTGAGCTAAGATCTTTACATTAATATTATATTTGTCTAGTTAATAAGCATCAAAATGTTAGGATCGAGAGCACTAAGAGGGGGGGGGGGGTGAATTAGTGCAGCGGATATTTTTCAGCGATTAAAAAACGAAAGCTGCGTTCGTTCGATAAAGACTGTTTTGATGCAAAAAGTCGATTCTAAGATTACTTATGATTAAGTGCAGTTTACGTTTAAACACAGTTAGCGTCTAAACGCAGTTTGCGTCTAAATGCAGATTGCGTCTAAACTCAGATTGCGTCTAAGCGCAGTTTGCGTCTTAGCGCAGATTGCGTCTAAGCGCAGATTGCGTCTAAATGCAGATTGCGTCTGAGCGCAGATTGCGTCTAAACACAGTTTGCGTCTAGAAGCAGTTTAAGCAGAAGTATAAAGACAGTGTGCTGCTGTTGTTCAGCTCAAAACGTAATCTGCAAAAAACAGATTTACGTCTAGACGCAGATTTACGTCTAAACGCAGATTTACGTCTTAAACGCAGATTTACGTCTAAACTTTGAAACTCGTTTGTATACTCGCAGAAGGCAGTATGCAGTTGAAATCAAGACGTAAACATGAACTGAGATCTGATGATTGTGCGAGGAAAGCCGATTTACGTCTAAATGCAGTTTTACGTCTAAATGCAGTTTTACGTCTAAATGTTGAAACTCGTTCGTAAAATTGCAGAGGACAGTTTGCAGTTATCAATAGAATCAAAATGTAAGTGTAAACTGCAAAGAAACTCGTTTGTAAAAGCACGGAAGACGGTTCTGCAGAATCAAACGTAAACGTAAACAGTAATGTACGAAAACACGAATTTACGTCTGAATGCAGATTCGGAAGAACATCACTTAGAACTTGTTCGTGAAAGCGCAGAGAGCAGTAGTAATGAAGGAGGTTTGCAGTAATGATAAAGTGCTAAAAAATAAACGCAAACCAGAGATTTAGAGTGGTTCGGTCAGCCTTGACCTACTCCACTTTTGGCTTCCTCCACCGACGAGGT
The DNA here is from genome assembly GCF_036884655.1 of Musa acuminata AAA Group. NCBI lineage: Eukaryota > Viridiplantae > Streptophyta > Magnoliopsida > Zingiberales > Musaceae > Musa > Musa acuminata. The sequence goes on along the minus strand of NW_027021351.1, from coordinate 2,178,652 downwards.
TGCCGACGTCAACTAGGAGCCTTCCTTCAATAGGCGAAGGCCAACTACCCTCTTACAGATTCACTCCTTTTGATGGGCTTAGGAGACAACCCTTACAAATGTTTTCTCTCCTCTCTTTACAACTCAAACTTGAAGAACAGAAGGAGGAGTAAAACTAGCAGTTTTGAGCTCTAAGAACCACTGAAAAGATCAAGATTTCGGCTTTAGTTCTTACTCTCTCAGTGCTGAATGGGTGGGGTATTTATAGGCCCCAACCCAATTCAAATTTGGAGCTCAAAACGATCAAATCCCGGAATTCCGGGATCAGGCGGTTGCACCTCCTGACTGGAGAGGTTGCACCGCCTGGCAGAGCTCGAAGACTGAGCTCAGGCGATGCCACCTCTTGACAGAGGCGGTTGCACCTCTCTGCCAGAGCTCGAAGACTGAGCTCAGGCGGTGCCACCTCTCTGTCAGGGAGGTTGCACCGCCCAGTCTTGCTCGAAGACTGAGCTCAGGCGGTGCCACCTCCCGGCTGGGGCGGTTGCACCTCCCAGCCTCGTTGGAAGACTTAGCCTGGGCGGTGCTACCTCCTGGCTGGGGCGGTGCCACCTCTTTCACTATTTCAGCTCACTTGGTTTGGCTCCAAACTTGGCCCAAACCAGTCCGAACTTGGGCCTAATTGGCCCCTACTTGGGTTATAGGATTAACACCTAATCCTAACCCTAATTAATGTGCTAACTATGATTTTAAAGACATTTTCTAAGCTATTACAAAGTCCGCAAGTCAAGACTTCTTCTAGCGAGCTTTCGGCAAACTTCCGGCGGTCTTCCGATGAACTCTCGGAAACCATTCTGCGGACTCCTGGCAAGCTCCTAGACTTCATGATTTGATCTTAGCGAGTTCCAACGAGCTTCTTCGGCAAGCTCCGATCTTTCTCGGCGAGCTCCGCGAACTTCCAACGAACCTTCCGGCGAGCTTCCGAAAATCCTTCGGCAAGCTCCCAACTCATTCTCGGCTAGTTCCGGTAGCATTCCCGATGAACCTTCGGACTTCCGTCGAACTCTCGAACTTGCAACAAATCCTTCGCGCTTGACTCCGACACTTTGTTTCGCTTTATGTCTTCATCGTTATCATAGTTAATCCTGCACAATTAAAACAAAACTTCGATCGAGACAATTAATCCTAAGCAATTAACCAAGTTGTCCGGCATGTCATTGGTCCCTCGACGCTTCGTCCGATTCTTCGGCGCATCGTCCTTTCCTGCAGCCTATTGCCCAATCGGCCAGTTGACTCCGTAACTCCGATATCCTTGACACAATACCCGCTCTTCTTGGCCCGATGCCCGAGTCCACGGCCCGAAGCCTTCTGTCGTTACGTCGACCGATCCACCGGCCCGACGTCCAATCTTCTGACATGTTCCTTCGGCACAACATGATTTTCCTGCTTTAATTGTCTCATCCTGATCAAAGCACCCTGCGTCACTCAAAACGCAGATTAAATCATAAACATATATCAAGGAGTTTCATCATCAAAATACGAGATTCAACACAAAATGCCCAATGCATTAGTATGATCGACAATGGATTGAGAGCCCCTAAGTTACTTATTTACAAGAGCATCTGGGTTGATCTTGAATCAACATGCCTTGTTCATGTAATAATCATGAAATCTTTAGAGTTATATTAGTGAGAAGCAGGCATAATCACACAAGTAGCAACATAAAAGCAGTAGGTCATTCACATGAGGCTAATGAATTTATTGGAATTTAGATCCAAGAGTAATTCCAATGGTTCAAAATTACCTTTGATTGTGCCTATTACATTCAATTAGGTTCGTGAATATACAAATGCATCAAACTATGGCACTATCCTGATATATAGGACACTATCATGGATCTTTTGTTAGGTAGACAAGCACCAAGATACCATAGGCAGGCCCATCCCCAACCTAATTCAAGGTAGGCTCATCCCCAAACAAATTAGGTTGGGCCCATACATCATTCATCCTCCTAAAAAAAAAAAAAAAAAAGAGCCCATACATCATTCATCCTCATAAAAAAAAAAAAAAAAAACACATACATCAGTCATCTTTTTTATTAAATATAAACAATGATCTCTTAGAGGAGCCCTTTCACCATGATACCCATTATACTTTTATTATGATATCAATAACACATACATATATATAAGAGATATTTCTAGTTGGGCAAAAAATATTTGACCCACATTTTTATCAAACAAAAAAATATCTGATCCACTCTCAATGAAAAAGTTTGATTCTCTTTATGACGATAAATATTAAGCTCACTTTTATATTATGAAGAAAATATCTAACCTACTCTTGTAAAGGAAAATAATTTTTGCCTTCTCATATCAGACAATAAATATCTAACTAATTTGTTTATCAAATAAAAAGATACTCGATTCACTCTTTCTAGCAAAAAGAAAATAAATCTAATCTACTTTCATCAAGTAATAGAGTATTTAACCTAATTTTGTTGGGCCAAAAAATGTCTAACTCATTTTTATTGGGTAAAAAATATCTGATCCACTTAAGTATGATAATAAATATTTGTTTTGCTCTCATTATGTAAAAGAAATATCTAACTCACTCTTATCCAATATACTCTCATTAGACAATAAATTCATATCCACTTAGCCTAGCAGAGACCTACACACCTTACGCACCCTAACCTAGTAAAGTATCTTCTTATTTGTGATGCATCCGTTCAAGATTAGCACCAAAATAACATAACATGTCCTAGCTATGCAAAATATTTTCTTATGTATGATTCATTCATATATCCAATAATATATTTGTCTAGTTAATAAACATCAAAATGCCTAATGCACTTTAATCTAACAAGACATCCCCACACGCATGATGCATCCAATTAAAATATAAGCACTAAGGCTCTTGATGTCTCATAATCAGATAAAACATCTCCTAATGTATAATGTGTTTGCATAGACATAAGTATCAAAATAATCTATATGTCTTAACTAAGCAAAATATCTTTTTATGTATGATACATCTACTATGAAAATAAATATTCAAATACTCAATACACAAAGTATCTCCATGTATATGTCTTCGAAGGGCATAATTAGCATTCAAAATAAACAATGTGTCCTAATTGAGTAGTGCATCTCCCTCGTGCAATGTCCATAGTAAACAAAATTATCTAGAGAATTTGATATATCCTGATCGAGCAAATCATCTTTCTCATGTGATGAATATATCCTAGATATAAGTATCAAAGTGTTCAATATATTCTAACTCAGTAAAATATCTCCTGACACTTGACATCTCTATCTCGATAAATACATTCAAAGCACCGATGCACCTTAACCAAGTAAACCACCTCTATATTTGATGTGTTCATTTTGATCACAGACATCTAAGCATTATATAATATTTTTTATATAGATAATATCTATCAAAAATTGGAGATGGATATTGTGCTTTGATATAGACTAACTATTATGGTTTGACATAGACTCATCGTTATCCCAAAGCTTTATAGGGAGAAAATAATATGATAATTATTTATTTTATAATCAATTAGAATTGCACATGAAGCCTAATTAACTTAAAACGATAAAGTGTCAACAAGATTTGTCATATTAGCATGATATCTAAAAAAACATTCTCATATTGGTGCACTTAATATTCTATAACTAATGATGATTATGAAATAAATACTATAAATAGGAGACTTTCTAGGTATAATATCTAATGGTCTAAATGAAAATTAGACAATTAAACCCTTGTTGAATTTGGAGGAACTTAGCCTCCAAGTAAGTCACTTCAAAAGTAAAGGTGAAAGCTCCTAGAGTGGACATCTTCTATAGTCAATCTTAGTAGCTCAACCTACTCTATCACTTCACACTCCAAAGTATACTTCTTCTTCAACTTTAGGCACGATAATATTTTTACAAAATGGAATAGCTTAGGAAAACTCTAATAATAATAATAAAATTAAAATTTGAGATATGTATGTATATTATTTATCATTTCTATTCAATCTAATTAAGTTAAATTATACTTCTTCAATTGCATGGGATTTATTAATGGATTAATTGTTGTTATCAAGCTTTGTAATAACATAACCTTAGTTGAACCAAAAACATTCAAATCTTTATTTCATGATATCTTTTTATATCTTGTTCTATCTCTCGTTGTACCACTCATACTCAATTGTCTCGTATTTTTTAAGTATGATGTCCATATTTAAGCCATATTAGGATTATTGTTAATTGTATGTGATTCAAATATCAACAAATAGAATAAATACATCATAATTTCTTAAAATCAATGATGTACACAAAATTATTTTCCTTAATTAATAATATTATTTTTGCTCTGCTCTTTGGTTCAACTATTATTTTGGTAGATAAGCTTCATATCAGCTGGATTCTGCGGTCCATTCCATGATTTGAGTCCATTTCACTATTAAGTTCAGCCTTGGGTTATCAGTAGTCTAAGAACAAGCTATTTCCATGTTTGATGTATTCAATCTGCTTCTATCTTTGATCTTTTGGTTGCATCCTATTCTGATTATTGCCTGGTGATGTCAATTAGCTGAAGTCAAGTTTGATGCATATCAGTTTAACATAAGTGCTAATCTGTTTTTGTCATCACCAAGTTGCAAAGCCACGAAGAACAATTAAGCTACAGTGAATCCTTTTCTTTCAAGTACATAAAAAGCTATTGATCCATCGTATTTTCGTTAGAAGTGTTAGCATAAAATATGTAATCATGTTATTTGTAATGCAAACAAATTTTTATGTCAAAGTTAAAATTAAATAAAATTAAATCTAATATATTTCGATATGTATATTTTATTGTTGTTCAGAAGAATAAATCTTATATGATTTACATGCGTTCTATCGTCGGATCTGAAATATCAATATGCAAAGAGAACTAGACAATCCTTCTACTCTCTCCCTATCTTTTCACAAGACCACCTAGATTGATTAAAAAAAAATTATTAATCTCTCAATTACGTTTAGATGCATCTAATTAGTCCTTAGAAATCCTATCTATTTATAGGAGAGAGTATAGGGTCTAGGATAAGTTATTAGGAGAGTTCCTCCTATCAAGGGTATCTCCTAAGGAATCCTACTATAATTATTCTATTGATCAATAATCATATTTATAATATATCTTACCTAATTAAAAATAAATTACTTTTATGTTTGATGTATTCAATTTGCTTTTGGTCAAATCTTTTAGTTGCATCATAATCAGCTTCTATCGATGTCAATTAACAAGTTTGATACATATTAGTTTAACATAAGTGCTAATCTGTTTTGGTCATCACCAAGTTGCAAAGCCATGAAGAACAATCAAGCCACAGTGAATCCTTTTCTTCCAAGGACATGAAGGAGGATGAAGCTGTTGATCCCTCATCTTTTTGTTCGAAGTCCATCCCATACTGCTCCACCGTAATCATAGCAGCCACCAGTATCGAAGACCTTCCCATATCAGTAATCGAAGTCTTTGTGCATTGTGGCCATCAAGAGTGTCTTGCACTGTAAGCACACTCTTAAAGATCATTGCAAGTGTTTTTTATTAGCAGTGATCTCCTTGTCCTGAAACAAAGACATTATCTACTGATTTATGTATGTCAGCAAATCCATTTTATATCTTCAGATACAGTGGTACCTTCATTGGAACTTGAATCCTTGACCTTGACCTGTCTCAGATCAAGCTAATCTTTTGCAAACACAATGAAGCAGATATCCACACACAAGTCACCATAAAAATATTCCATACCCATGTTCTGCTGCTGAAAAATGTTCTTGTACTGGATGCAAGGAGCCTGGAAGTTGCCATAGGTGGAGGATGGTGGTCTCTGTTGAAACAAGGTGACTCTTCAAGTGAAGGTGATAGACTGTGCTGTTTCCAGGTTGTCCCTTCTCAAGGATGAGATTCTTAACGAAGAGAAATAGATTGGTTGAGCAGATTGAATGATTATTAAACCTCGGTATTAAGACACTTGGAATTCCCACTTTTGATGTATGATTCTGCTCAGGACATAGAGAAGTGGGAGGAGGGAGATGGTCATCATCATGTGCCTCTTGCTTCAGCACCTTCTTCTTTCCCTTCCAAGCTAAATTAATCTCTCCACTGCCTTTCATGTAATGCCTTTAGATGAGGTTTTGGGCATAATCTTTTGAGGCAAATCTTGAAGTGACACATGGTTTATCCCCAACCATTTTTAACTGGCACTTGTAGATTATCAAGATATCTCTGTGGCTACTTTATTATTATTTGTACTTCACACTCTCTATTTTAGTATGTTTCAATCTTGTCACATGTTTTTTTTTGTCAGTTGTTACAAGTGATTGTATCCTAATTCACTGCTTAACACTATGCAGAAAATATAAGTGCATTTAATGTTGAAGACATATCTAATTCTTTATAGTTGAATTATTCTTTATTTCTTAGATTTGCAATCTTATTTTGTTCAGTTTGTTTGTGTTTTCTTAGACAGACATGAGAGGATTATTTCATCAATACATCATAGTGGGTTGAGAAAAATAGTAAGTAGATTTCTCAAATACTTGTAATAAATTCAAACAAATAACAATGCCAGATGGTTAATCATGATAAGATGAGAGCTGATTGATAATTAATCCAAAGATAATGAGGATAACTATTTAAACAACCCTTTAAGTTTTAAAAGTTTGGTAGGAGATCCAAATTCTATTGTAACTCATTTCCAATCCATTCATTCTTAGGAGTCACTTCAATGAAGTCCTCAACTTTGGTGGGATTACATTGTGTTTGTTGATCCCTTAATTTGCAAGAAATATAGTCACAGATGCAATCAAGTGTTAGAAAAAGCTACATCATGGAAGATAAATATGTGAACTGTATGATGGCTTTGATTACTTTACATTTACTAATTACACAAGGGATATTTCTTTTGTTTAAAGATGAACCCACCATTGGACATACAAGTATATTTTTTATTTTCATGATTACTTGGGTTATAATAAAAAAATCTTTACCATTGTAGGAAGGCTCATCTTTAAAATACTTTTTTATTTTATTTTACATTATAAAATTTTTAGTTAATGGACCATAATGCAATGACTGCAGTGTCATCTGAGTTACTAAGGTATACAATTTGAGAAGAGAATTGTTCCTCATGAGGCACAAATAACAGTGACAGTTCATTCACACTTTGAGAAGAGAATTGTTGACAGTGTCAGTCCAGATGTTTCATTCTCCACTTTAACAGTGAGCTTGTTGTTGTGTTGAAACCTTGTTAGGGGATGTGAAAAATCATAACAAGCATACCAAAGTGGCACATATTTTAGATTATCTTCTACAGTATCATCTGACAGCTTCAAGAACAATGTCCTGCTGCAGAAACAAGGACAAGAGGACCAATGAGATGGCATAGAAACTATCACCCTGCAAATCTCTCTCTCTCTCTCTCTCTCTCTATATATATATATATATATATTCATATATAAACACCCTGTGAGGATAGAAAAGTTTAAATGAACTATGTTACACATAGTAGAGAATACTTTTGCTCCTGTGAAGAAACATATTCAATAAATTTCAGAGATGAGTGAAAGAGCAATGGAGTGACAAATTACTATACTTCTGTCATCAGTTAACATTTACTTGGAAGATGGATAAATCTTCAAATGTTATTACAGAAGAGGCTTGAAGATTTCTGCATTGATGAGGGTGACAGATCTAATAGCTAATGTTTATGAGGGTTCATTAAACAGCTATGACAGACACCAGTTTAATGATAATAATCTGATCTCAGCCTATACATTTCTTCATGGCCACAGCAACACAGCAACTTATAATCTTTCTCCATCAGTGTATTTCCTCCAAAATAAAAGAAAAAAAGGGCAATTATTTCACCAAGCAATGCTGATATCACAGAACAAATCTCAAGGACCACCTTGAAGAAAAAGTCCAGTCTGTAGTTCTGGCATTAAGTCAAATAATCCTGTTTGGAGTTTCTGCCACAGGCATAGTACAAAATGCAGAAGAGTAACATATGTGAATCAGTACACTCTTCTCACCTTCCTAGGATGACTCCTGTAGATTTCCTTATGTAAACCAATTTAGAATGATTAGAACAGGAACTCTGTGGTCCCTCTCGTTCAAAGAGTTGGGGAGTCCCCAATCATTGCCAAGTTGGATTTGATGGCACAAGTTGAAGACTTTGCATCACTCTTCTCCTGTGATATATTCCTGCACACAACATTCTTCTTTTCTTTCTTTCTTTCTTACTTGTAAGACCATTCTTGTTTGCAGTTTATCTGGTGAAGCACCACCACACTATAACACACCCTCTTGAGTTATTTCAAGCATGCATAACCAAAAGATGACCATTAACAAGCAGCTAAAGGACTTTTGTTTCTTGACATGAAAGAAGTAATGATGTCTCAAAGAAACACCTCATGATGAGGAACCTCCTTCGATGCTATGCTATATTTGTTTCTCTAAACATCTCATCTCATGATCATGATGGGGAACCACCTTCAATGCCATGATATATTTGTTTTTCCTTCCAAAGATAATGTACCAAATATGGATTGTGGCATGATTAGTACCAAAACTAATTTTTCTTTATTCTTAGAAAATATATAATATGATTTTTCTAAAAATATCTAATTTTGTTTAATTTTCTTATTTATTATCTTTTTTCTTCTAATATTTTAAATAATTCTTATCTTGTTATCTTCATCTCACTACGAGGTCTCATCGACTCTGTGCTTACCTCTATTTTATCGTTTCCATATGATCATCTATATCTCATCGCAAAGGCCTCATTTTCCCCTATAATGTTTCGTTACTTTCACCTCGCTATGAGTTACTATCGCATCTAAGTGGCCAAGTGTGAAGATGAGAAAAGAAAAAAAGAAGAAGAGTCGAAGTGTAAAGAAAAAAAAATAAAAGAGAAGAAGACGGGACGAAAGCGATTGAACGTCACGATCGGACGAAAGCGACGGATGATAAGTGAGGATAAGGTGTATTTAAGATATTAGAGAAAAAAACCAAATAGTATTTAAAAAAAATCCAGAGATAATTTTTTAGAAAAATCATACAACATTTGTTTGATTCTTATGTAATGAGAGGTTTATGCAACGCCAGAGAAAGGAGATGGAAGTTTGGCTTTTAATATTCCTGCTCCTTTAGAGTAGTATACCCATCATGGGACCTTCGTTTGGGCGACAAAGCACAAGTGCATGATATGTCACCACAGACAGATACAAGAAGGCCAAGAACCGAGGCTTTCTCACGTCATGTCCTCACTCCTAGGATTCCCTCTGGTGACTTTCCAATTGCCGAGAGTTTGTTGTTTCCTTATGGAGATGGATGCTGCAGCTGATAGATTCTGATCTGGTCCCAACAGGTAAGGAAACAGGAAGTATCATAGGATCGCTTTGTTCTTGGTCAGATGTTTGTGTTGATTCCTTTGCAGATCTTTTGGGTCGAGCGAGTTCAAACCCAAATAGCCTCTTTGGCTGGGGAATCTCTGCGATATCCATGTTAGATTTTTTCTTCTTTGTTCTAGTTGGACATGCTTGTAACGTAATCTTTGATGGCATCACCATTTGGGGACTTGATTTCTGCGTCTTTCTTTTTTTGTGTTTGACCGGGTAGGGTTCATCTTCTTTTCCCTGGACAATTTCTAAGATCTTCTGATGTAATTTCCTACATTGATTGCGCTGGTTTTTAGCGGTGGCCACTGCAAGGGCTCGACTGTGTTGATTGAAGTTGTTTCTCTCTGTTGGAAAGATGAAACCATTCATCCTTTCTAAGTTTCCTGTTTCCTTCAAGCCTTGCATTACAGTCTTCAGTGGTTTGTGCTTCTTTTATGCAGGGAAGGTAGTCCTTCTCCTCGAGGATCGTAAAGCTTGACCTTTTCCTTCTTTCCCCCCTTTCTTGTGTTCGCTTGAAGTTTAGACTTGAAAGGTTGTGTGAATTCTTTTTGTCGGACTGGCTAAGAGGTAGGAAAGTAGCTGGTGTCTCTGGGCCGTAAAGAAAGCAGCAAGATGGGGCACCGAGCCTGATGATCCGATGGTATTCTAGGTTTCAGCAGGAAGAACTGGTAAATGAGCATGACAATGGCGACTCAGGGCGTTGGTGGAGGGCAGCAGTCACCGATCCAGAGCTTGGCCAGGCAAGGGTCCCTTTACAGCCTCACCCTCAATGAGGTCCAGAGCCACTTGGGTGAGCCCTTGCACAGCATGAACCTTGATGAGCTCCTCAGGAGTGTGATCCCGTGCGAGGATAATCAGTCTGCAGGCCCTGACGATGGCGGCGGCACTGGCGTAGGATGTCCAGGCATCCGGTGCGAGGGGAGTATCACCATGCCGCGTGCCCTGAGCAAGAAGACAGTCGACGAGGTGTGGAGGCACATCCAAACAGGGCAGAAGGAGAATAGTGATGGTGTTGCGGATTATGGAAGGCAGCCGACCCTAGGGGAAATGACTCTTGAGGACTTCTTGTCAAAAGCTGGGGTGGTCACGGAAGGATCTGATCAGAGTAGGAGCAATCGGATTGGCAATGTGGGTCTTGATCCAAGGACACAGTGGTTGCAGCAGTATCATCAGCATCAGCAGCAACAAGCTCAGCAGAGCAGAATGGGAGCTTTTGTGGGTCAACAGGTGCCACAACCTCTGGCTGTCGGCGTTGGAACCATGTTGGACTCGAGGTACCGTGATGGTGAAGGAGCCAGTTTGTCCCCACTTGATCCACAAACACCAAGGCGGAAGAGGGGGCCTTCGGAGGACACGACGAAGAAGACTGTCGAGAGGAAGCAGAAGAGAATGATCAAGAACCGTGAGTCAGCTGCCCGTTCACGAGCTAGGAAGCAGGCAAGACTATGGATGTTTTATCTTTGTTGATGCTAGTGTTGATTCATGGATCTTAGTTATACACATCTGGTTTTTCTATGAACAGGCTTACACGAATGAGCTGGAGAACAAGGTCTCCCGACTTGAAGAAGAAAATCAGAGGTTGAGACAGCAAAGGGTACCTTCTATATTTTTCCTTTAACTTCCTCTAATTGATGATAGATCAATGATTCAAGTTGGTGAGGATGGATGGATACAAAAACCCTATTCTTATCTCACTATTAATTATTTTATATTTAGTGGTCATTTGAATGAAATAAAATCTACATCTTTCTGATGCGGTTTTCATCAGAAGCATAATCTTCAATCACCTAAACTTAAATGGTACTTCAAAGTTTGGAAAATATATTATATAACTTAATCTGCTTTTTCTATTCCCAATTTTGATATTAGCAAATTTATGTTCATCATTGGAAAAATTATCTTGCAAGTAATATTACAACTTTATTTATTGCTCCATTTCTCTGCAGTAAGAAAAAGAGAGAAAAAAAAGTGGAGAAGTTGGATAATTGATGGTATAAAACAAGTTTTGACAAGTTCAGAATAGTTCCTATCTTGGATTGCTATGGACAGATTAAGGTAAGAAAGAAAGTCTGAAGAAAATTGAAAAGTAATATCTGCCTGGGCCAGAGATTTTAGTCAGACAATCTGTCTACGTCTGAGATCTCATAATATAAAGCACAAGGAGATTGTATTCAGGTCTTCTTAAACTGCCAGCCACATCTAGTAAGAGAGTAAAAAATGCTAAAGAAAGAGTAAAAGGAGGCAAGCTAGTCCCTCAAACCTTTTGACCTTCAAATATATTTCTGAATCAGTTTGAATCTGACTACCTTCTAAAAAGTGCCTTCGATGCACCTGTTTATGACTGATGTGAGAAAATTTTAGTAAGCTGTCGTAAACCATTACTGGACTGGATTAAAGATTAATGAATGGATATCTTGACGTTTTGCATCATAGATAATGCTTAATGTTTTTGGGTCCAACAGCAGAGAAAACTCTTGTTTTGGTCAATTTATAAGGTAATAAATGGTGAATATTTTTAAGTTTGACAGCAAGTTTATGCATTTTCTAGCTTGCAAAATTTACAGAAATTTCACAAGTCGCCAAACTTATAAATAACTTGGTGTGTCAAAGATCATAGCTAAAAGGGTTGTAATAGACTAGATAGTAGGATATTTTAAATTACAACTTCCAGTATTGTTACTATTTTCATGGTCGTTGTTGTTACTTCTATTGTTGTTGTTATCGTCTTTCTTCATTTTGTAAATTCAAAATCAACATTGGTTCCCATTGCAAGAAGAGATTGTGTTGGATCATATAGTTTTTATGGTAGACTATGAAAGTTGAAAGAAACTTTTAATTGTTGAAAATGTTAAAAATAGTAAGTGCTTCTGATGCAACTGGTGGAAAAACATGCTTCAGACCTTTGGTTGAAATGGTGAAAGCAAGTTCATTTTACTGAAACATTAGTGTAGAAACAATTAAAAGGACTTTTCTTACTTCACTTAATATTCTGTTAGTTATCATCTTATGTTTCAGATAGTATACTCATCTGAATCTGATAATTCTCGTTATGTATCAAATACTTTAAGTGTGTGATCTTTCACATAGTTATTAATTAATTGGATACGTACTGGGTGCTTGAAGATATCTTGCGAAGACTTCTTGTGAGAACTTCTTTTTCTAATTCTTGTGAGGACTTAGTAGTATTTTCTCCACTGTTGATACTCAATAATTGACGAGATGGGCATATGGTTTAGATATGTTGTTATTGTTGTCACTTGAATTGAATATTCATTTATGATATAAATTTACGGTTTTCTCCACTGTTGATACTCAATAAAATTACGATGATGGTTTCATCTTCTTTCATACTTGTTTTTTTTAAAATTTTCATTACCTGGTTGGAGCATTATATTAAATAACACTAAGATCTGTCCTATGCAGCAGATTTTGTGCTTGTAGCTGCTAAAATGCATATGGTAGACTTCTGCTGGAATGTTTATGTATTTTCCTTTTGGTCTGAATTGTTAAGAGGAGTGGAGCCAACATTTAGCTTCTGGACTTATATATAGATATTAGAATCTAGAAAATATAGGTTTCGAACTTGATTCTGCTTTTCAATCATCAAGGGATTCCTTCTGAACTCATCAATCTCGTTCACTTCTGGTGTATCCATGATCGAGAAATTGCCATGAAGCTACAATTATGTGTTAAAGGTTCTTCCAGTTAAGCGTTCAATTCCAGATGGCCTGGGCTTCCCACGGAAGAGTTTTTGCTGGATTGTTCTTCACATGCTGTAGTTTTTATGGCCTTTTTCTTTCCTTCCTTTCAGGACCATTATCCCTGAACTTCCAAGACTTGATGCTAATTTACTGTTAATGAAGAAAGTTCAATATTATTTATCTGATTTCGAGGCTTATCTGTTGATCCAATTTGCTGAATCTGTCATCTGAAACTTAAAAAACCATAGTTGATGGGAAAATGGTTGCCCCAAGTCTCTCTTGCCCATTGTTTAAGATCATAACTTTTGTGATATTTATGTTGAACTTCAAATATATGTGGGCCTTGGTAACTTAATAAGCCTTTAGTCGTTTGATCTTGGATTAGGTTCAATTTGACCAAAGGTTCTTAATTTCATTCCGTATCGACGTTTCAAGCTTTGCTCGATATGGTACGGTTCGAGTGTACCGATCGGTACGTCAGGGTGTCCCGCTCGGTGTGTGTATATATATATATATATATATATATATATATATATAATAATAATAATAATAATAATAATAATAATAAGAAAAAGGAGGCGTATGCTACCTCGGCGACGTCACCTCCTTTTCTTCTCCTCATTTGCGGTGTTCAGCGAAGACGGTGAAGGCCATAGACGTCTCTGAAGAACGCGGAAGAAGAAGCCGAGATGTCGCCTCTCTGTTACCTTATAGATCAGGATCGTTGAGGGAGGGCGACGTTGGATTGGGAAGTGTCGAGGTTCTCCCGATTATCCCTCTTCTTCGAACACCTTCTCCCTCTTCTCCCTCGACGCTTCTTTTTCGCTCACTACAACCAAGCTGATACCGCCCATAACGAGCGGTCCATGTACTGGTCTACTGGCGGGCCGGTATGTACCACTGGATACAGGCACTATCATTTGAAATTAATATCCTTGATTTGATCTATATGAGATTCATGTTTGATAATCCGTTGACTTGATACTATCTTTCGGATGGAAGACTTGGTTGAGGAGAGAACTATCGCAGAAAGTGTAGGAAAATCTAGGGCCGACATCACATGTGCAGCAGAAGAACATAAAAACAACAATCTTAGATTTCCCAAAAAGGTATTCATCGTCGTGCGAAGATTGGTACGCAAAAACCTGCGAAACTAAAAGTCACGTATGAGATAGATGTGTTACCTAGGGAGATTGTATATCCTTGAATTCCTGCAGATCTATAGGAGAGGATGAAGGAGATCAAGTGTTCTCCTCTCTAGCGGTGATCCATATGGTAGGGGCTGCGTAGATGCTCCTCGAGTCGCTACTCAAATCTCCACACTTGTTGTCTAAGGAGAAGGGAAGAGGAGAATAGGAGGTGGCAACCAAAAAGGCCTAGCCTATGGCCCTTTAGTTCTCTCCTATTTATAGAGGTCCCTTGTCAACTTAACCCTAATGAATTCTACTCTATTGGGTATTGGATCTCTATCCAATTACCTAAGGCTCTTATATTAGTGGGTCTCTACCTAATAATCTCTTATTAGCTCATATTGGATCTTATCTATAAGATCCAATAATTCATGGGCTTAATGAATATCCAATAAGATAGGGGCTTCGGTGGATATCTCATATCTGAACCCGTACTCGTCGTAACACCTACCATATGTGTGTGACCCTCTAGGTCCAATATCGAGCTGTCCGTGAGTCATACATATCAGAACTCCTTTTGGCTCAGTGAATTATCATCTTCATAATAATTCACTTGACTCATCAACTACGAACGTACTATGTACCTATAGTCCCTTATCCATCTAATATCCCAAAGACTATATACTAGGCATGGTGCTGTTAGGCCCATACGATTTCTCTTCGAGTCTTGTTCTAATCAGATTCTCCTATAAAACTCTTCCTTTCTTAATTCGAATGACCTTGGCTAAGGATTTGTGTGAGTAAGAACATATGAGATATTCCTCTCATGATACTGAGAGCGAATGATTCTCTATCCACACTCAATAACCCTCGTAATATTCATTGTCACTCCCGATGACCAGTTGTACTAGAACTGGAACTATCAAACCTATAAGTCTGGTATCAAAGAGTGGAGTACTCATACAGGACATCCTTGATGTCTTAAGTCTAAGAACCAGGTACACCACTGAGACGATGGAATCGCTGTTTGACAATGAGGTATCATCAACCATTCAACATTCCGTGAGCGGATCAATCAGTGAACTCATTCTCCAATGAGCACCTGCATTGTAGCCCTAGTGTCCCCATACGAACAGCTATGAGACCAACTGTTTCCATCATATGGACAGGCATACAGCACACCAGTATATTCGGTTATCTCGATGTCCCTCTCAAATAACCTATGACCAAGATTATTTAGGGTCTGTGTTTAAAGGTGAATCGGTCTTATTATCGTGATCTGATCACGATCCGATTCCCATTGCATAGATCTATGAACATCACAATATATTAAAGCATCAAATAATATAAAGTGAAAAATACTATAATAATAATAAGCAAAAAGACTGCGTGTCATGTCATACATGCCATCACGCACGTGATTGGCTTGTAGGGCACCTATGACTAGTAGAAAGACCAAGCGTAAAACCGAAAGAAAACAACTTATATTGCTTGTAAAGCTAAAAGTGCTAGCTACAAGACTTAAAACAATAGAATTAAAAGTGCATAACCAGACCAATAGGTGCATAGAGTGCAGGTTGTCTTTGGACAGCTCTTGGCTGCTCTCGACAGTTTATGGAATGTTGCCAGTTTCAACCTCCTCCTCTCTTGCTGCTGCAACCTCCTTCGGAGGTTTAGACAACGAGCATTGGGGACTTCTCACAACAATTGGATAAAGCTTTAATGCAAGGTTTTGGTTACTAGAACACGAGGAAGAAGGCTGCGATTGGAAGGATGGGCTATACCTCACAGAATTCCTCCTTTCTCTCTTCTCCTCTCTTTTCTTCTCTCTTTTGAGGTTGGAATAGCTAGGGCTAGTTGGGCTTTTGCTCGAGACTTCTTTTGATTGCCTTTAGATGGGAGCACACCCCTTGTTTTATAGGGTGAGGGATACGTAAAGTCCTTAGGGTTTAATGACTTTCCTTGTAGGACAATTTCTCGACAACGATCTTTGTTATTGTCATCGTTGCCAAAAGATCTAGAAACCAAGCTCTGATATCAGTTTGTTAGAGCTGGTCCTAGGAAATTTACCAAAGGGTAATTTGACAACCCAATAAAGATAATAAAGCAGAAAAATAAAAGAGACAAGGACACCAGATTTACGTCGTTCGGTCAATTGACCTACGTCCACGGACGGAGGAGGAGCAAAACTTTACTATAAAAGGGATAATTACAAATGTCTTAGGAAAAAGTTCCTAGGCCATAAAACACCTGAAACTACTAAACAAGAAAAACCCAAACTATAAGCCCAAACTATTTTAACTAAGTATGGACTTAACAGAAATTAAACCCAAAGCAAACAATTAGATTTTTCTTGTGGTGCTTCTGGCTTCAAAGCCTAGACTCTTATTTATAGTTGCAATAGGAGATAACAAGTTTGATTTTCCCGATGTGGGACTACGTGGGACTTGCCAAACTAACAAAGGATGTTTGGTAAGGAATTATACAAGGAAAAAAAGACCCTCTTTCGACAAGCAGCTAGTAACCTGTGGTATGAAGAGGAAGTGATTTTAGGGTACAGATTCTAAGCTTGAATGCTGTAGTAGTATTTTTGTCAATTAATCTGCAAAAAACTATTCACGCGTGAGGAGATTAAGGTCAAGGTTGAAGGTTTCCAAGCTTTAGCAAATATGACCATGTGTAAGGATGCATAATTAAGGTAGCAATTGTAATCTTTGCATGATCTTCCACTAAAGTTAAGGTGGTCCTGATTTCTGACATAAATGATAAGAATGCTCATACTGGTAGAGTTAACCATTGTGTAAACATGCATCAATGTAAAGAATTCTTTTGTTGCATCTGTGCGGAATTTATATTGCTGGGGAACTTCCATTGAGCAAAGTGCCTAAATATTGGCGCTCACCAGTTCAGATATGTGTTGCTGACTTCTTTCAAAATTTATTAGTAAACTTGGCCAGGTGATATTTTACAGAAGTTGCTGCACTCATTGTGGCACAAATAATGATTGATATGTATTCCATTATAGATTTGATACCAAGTGAAAAGAGCCTTTTTTCATCAAACTTCTTTGATTTATATCTGTGCATCGGCACGAAGTTAATGTTTATTTGCTTATCCGCAGGAGTTGGAAGCTATGATACACTATATTCCCCAGCCCGAACCAAAGCATCAACTCCGTCGAACGAGTTCAGCCGCTTTCTGATCCGACGAGAGATCTGGATGGGTTGGTCTATTAAGTTATGCATTAGGAACATATGTTTGCATGTTGATTCAGCTCCAGGATTCATTCACAATAGAGTGGGAGCTGAACGGTCTGCTGCTTGTGTTCCAAGGTTGTATCTGGCCTTCTTTGGTTTGTCTAAGTGAATGATTTTGAACATAAAGAACTCGATGAGTATTGTGATATAAGATATTCCACTTCTCATGTGCCTTTACCTGTTCGTTGCTGAGATCCAATGACAAATGAAGTGTTGTTTCTTCTTCACTTGTTTGATCTGAAGATTGACTTCATTAGAACTGCAAGCATGCAGGCAAATTGTAGTTCATCACAATTTATGTTGCACTTTCAATTGCTTTGTTCAAGAGCACTTGTGACTTAATGTTGAAATCTATATTAGCAGATTCAGTAATGTTGTATGAAACATAGAACAGATAGAACGAATACAAAAAGCCTATTCAGATTTATCAACGAGAGGATTCCAATATTACAAGACTCGTCTTCCGCCTCAAGAAAGATTATGCGATAAGATGGATTTGGATGGGAACGAGTTGGACGAACCCAGTGAGTCGGCTCGGCATCGTTGATTGGTTTACGACTTAGTTTCCAACCACAGCCAACGGTCTGATCTGACAGGAATGAACGGCACAGATCATCACGTCACCAATATAACCCTAACCCTAGTCCCCCTCCCCGTCTATAAATTGACATCTGTTACGGCATCTCGCGTTCATCCCCGCTCCTCCCAAATCTCTCTCTCTCTCTCTGTCTCTCTCTCTCATGACGTCTGTTACGGCCTCTCGCGTTCATCTCTGCTCCTCCCAAATCTCTCCCTCTCTCTCTCTCTCTCTTTCGTTTTGCTATCGGTTTTTGTTTGGTTTGACGGGCAAATGAGGAGTGCTTTGATTTAATGGGTAATTTGCGTCTGAAGCATTGATTATGAAGTTACCTATCATATCACCTTGGAGATCTGATGCCCAAGAACTGCAAGTTTTCTCCTCTCTCTCTCTCTCTCTCTTTTACTATCGGTTTTTGTTTGGTTTGACGGGCAAATGAGGAGTGCTTTGATTTTAATGGGTAATTTGCGTCTGAAGCATTGATTATGAAGTTACCTATCATATCACCTTGGAGATCTGATGCCCAAGAACTGCAAGTTTTCTCCTCTCTCTCTCTCTCTCTCGCTCGCTCTCTCTTTGTTTTACTATCGGTTTTTGTTTGGTTTGACTGGCAAATGAGGAGTGCTTTGATTTAATGGGTAATTTGCGTCTGAAGCATTGATTATGAAGTTACCTATCATATCACCTTGGAGATCTGATGCCCAAGAACTGCAAGTGTTCTCCCCTTATTTTTCCCCAATTTGTTATGATTTTGTGGATTCGTCTTTGATTTGGTCGTTAAATCCATAGTGTTTTTGGTACAGTGGATGGATGGTGATAAGGATAAGACGAAAATGATGATCGATGATTGTTTTCCCTATTGGTTTGATTGCCGATATGATGGTTCCCATTGCATGAACTCCATCTGATCTCTCTCTGCTCCTTATCATCTATTTTTTCTCTTTTGAAACTTCGAACTTGCTTAAAATTGTGGTCTTATTTTTTATTATAATATATATATATATATATATATATATATATATATATATATTAGTTTTTATAACAAAAAATTCTTTTTGTTTTGATGAATAAATTTATGCGGTGTTAAGAATTCAATGATGATGGGTTTCTCAGCACATTAGGCGGATAGGTGGATACTTATCCGTGTTTGATGGTGTATCGCTGTATTGCTTTAAACATGTTCTCTATGTGTTACAGGTATCATTTTTTTGAGTTAGTGTAAAAAATACGGTAGTATTTTTAGATTAAATGCTAAAGTGTCATAGTTATATCAATGAGATAATTTATTATTATCTGTCTGATATTATGGATAGGGTTCTCCAGTAACAGATCCATGTTGGATCAATTTCACTCCCTAAAAATTAAAATTTATTTAAAATTGTTTATATCTTTCTCTACCTCTCATCCTTAGTATTAATGATCCATATGTACTTCACTTTGCACAAAAAATAAAGATTTTATAATCTAGAAATCCTACTATTATTGAATTTTTTTATTTGGTTGAGCAATATATGGGTTGAGGTAAGTGATGAAACAAGCACTTTTACCGCAATAATTTGTCAAATTATTCTATGATAAAAAAACAAAATTATCCATTAATTATGCTAATATTATGTATCCCCTTTAAGTATGCCATTAATTATCTTGTGAAATGAAAATTTATTATTATCTTTATATATTTTTAATAAAAATAATATTATAGATTATCTTATATGACTTGACTTAGCATATTGATATATGAGTCCCCCTATAAAAGAGACTCATATGGTTTCATTTAATTTAGTATTGTCCAATTAATCAGATTAGATTGAATCTTTAACTGAATCTTGCTTGGACAATCAAAATACGTTACATTGAGATATTTTAATATATTGTCATTTCAATACTGTTGTCATTGATATATAGTCATTGATTGTTTTATTTGGCTTAACTTAGCATATTGATATATAGTGAAATTTCTAAGAGGAGTTTTTTTTGAAGATCGGGCGATACTATCGCTTAGTCTAGTGGTACCATCACTTAACACAATCTCGAATATGCTTAGGTGGTACCATTGTCAAACTTTGCTATAGGACATTAAATGGGTCAAATAATAAGTCCAATTGGCTTCTAATTGAGTTGACATTATTTCATTCTGACTCAATTAGATTTAAATTAACTTGATCTAAATAAATTATTATAAGCATGAATCCTATGTTGTTCGGTATGTTATTGATTTATTCAGTGCTTCGTTTGATCCTTCGGTGTATCTTTCTCTCCTTTAGTATATTGCACAATCGACATGTTGTCTTCTCGTAATATCTGATCTCCTTGGTGTAATGTCTAATCTTCTTGGTCCTTGGTCCGATGTTCGAACTCATGGCACAAAGCCTTCTATCGACACATCGATGGGGATCCTTCGGTCTGACATCTAATCTTCTGATATGTTCATTCGGGTCAACTGATTACTCTTATTTTAATCAATTTGTCTCTTCTTGATCGAAGCTAGTGCTGCTTCATTCAAAATACAGATTATATCACAATCTCATCAATTGATTTTATCATTAAAATTTAAGATTCAATAATCTCTCTATTTTTGATAATGATAACTAATTGATAGAGTTTAACTAAACTCCCCCTATCAATATTACATGTGTCATTCTAAATCATAAATATTTTAAATCATGATAGTATTAAAATATCAAATTACATTATATTCTACCATATATGATCATAAATTCTCATTTGTATGCATTAATATAATATTATGAGTATTTTATGTATAATTTCATATCCTCACATGAAAAATGTCAAGAAAAATTAATTGGGTGCTATGAACAAATTTTAAATTATGAATATCGAAAAATCAAGAGAAAAATTATGATTCTTTTTGGATGACTCAAATTGTAAAAAGAGGAATCATAGTAAATGAATTTGATTCATAAAAAATCTCGTGTTATAATTCCAAGGATTCATAAAAAAATCATGATTCATTTAAATAATTTTTTTTAGTAAATAGTAAAAAAAATTGTAGGAGAACAAAATATGAAAAATCTTGATTTATAATAAATCTCAATTTATAAATATCAAGTGAAAGTATCAAGATTAGTTTAGATGAATCTCTTCTTTAACAAAAAGGAATATAGGAGAATAAAAGATCTAGTTCATCTATAAAAAAAATCTCAAGTTATTAAGATTCATAAAAAAAACCCTCTTAAATAATAAGAAGAATGATACGAGAATACATAATAAGAGATCTTGATTCACAAAAGAATTCAAGTTATAATTCTTAAGAATCAAGAGAAAAATCATCATTCATTTAGATAAATCAAATAGCGAAAAGAAGAATCATAGTAAACAATATTGATTTATAAAAATCTCAAGTTATAATTATCAAGGAATCGAGATCATAATTTGGATAAAAATTTATTCAAATTTAAATCATCAAAATCATGTTTATAGTTCAAGAGATTAAAAATAAATAAATAACATAAATTGATCCATTAATCTTTTTTTGAAAAATTTGATAAGATAGAAAAATTTTCAAGAAAAATGTATTCCTTTTTTATTTCATACAAACATGATTTTATCTTTTATGCCAAATAAAAACATGCATTATCGTTTAAAACCGAAAGAGCAAGATTTATCATAAAAATTATCAAGATCAAAACTGTAACACATAATTTCAAAACATATGATTTTAAATCATCATTGCTTCAAATCCTTATACATAATATAAAATCATCAAGCATGATATCAAACCTTTTAATATTTTTATTACATCATTAAAACATCATGATTTTATTAACCATAAAGCATTTTCAATCAAAATTATTTTGTTTGTTGTAGTAATATATATTTTTTAAATGAATCTAACTTTTCATGCTTATTGCTAGGAGTTAACATGCAATTGTTATTCTCATTTTTTTCAAAATCTCTAGAAAGAGAAGCATGAATTTTTTGTATATTTTTTATTTCTTATTAACTAATTTAAAATCATCAAACAACTCAAGTAATAAGTCATTAATAAATGTATATTTACTATGTCCTATATTTGTGATATCAATAATAAGTTCATGTAAATTAGTTATAGTGGTCTAGAAGTACTTAATTGACTTTTGAATTTGAAGCTATTCTTTATATTTTTTTAATTGATATGTATCATAAAATTTATTTTTAATAAATTTTATTTTTGATATTTTTATAATTTTTTAATTTAAATTTGAGAAATTAATTGTATACTAATATGTCAGTCTCCTGGGCCAAAGCCACATATCATTATTTAAAGTTGAAAAATGAGTTATATCATGTAAGTTATTAAGATTAATAGTCTAAACATTTTCGCTTTCTAAAGCAATAAAGGATTTATTTCTATTTGATATGTCCAATAATGCAAGTTTAAGAATTTAAATTTAACTTTATATTCTTTTATCATGAGTTGAAACACCTCTTATATTGTTATTTTGAATACTCTTTTATTAACTCTTTAAATGCTATAGCTTAGCTTCCAATTTGGGTATTATTAGGTTATATTGTTGTTGGCTCTTGATATTTAGTTACTAGTTTTTTCTTTTCTTTTTGGAGTTGTTATTCTTATTCATATAATCACCTGAAAAGCAATGATGATGGAAATATTTGGGAATTCGCTCGATGTAAAACCCAACTCTCTTTATCTTCCTATTGGGTGTTTCGCTTTTCTCACAACACCTTTCTCGATCAGGAGGTTATAATTTTCCTTACAGATAGAGAGACAAAAACGAAGATGAATTCTCAATCAGCTCCATTTCGTACAACACGAGAAGCATAAAAGAATTAGAAGAACTAAATCTCAAACACCTATGTATCTTCTACTGTCGTGTCATCGGAGAGGAAGCCGACGGCTACTCCATGAGATCTTGTAATGGCTCGACTCCTGAAGGCAAGTCGGTGAACAGATCGAGTATTCGGGAGAAACTTGTCGATTTCACGGAGCGGAAGCTGAATGATCTCGTTTTCATGGTGGAAAAGATGTCGGAGGAGCCGCGAACGATGAGATAGACCAGACCTTGAACTACAATGAACAGACATGCCTTCACCAACTCCTTGCTCGAGTCTTCGAAGACCATCATCATCGTTCACTTCACTTGCCTGAACTGATCCGAGGAGTCGTTAATTGATATGAGAGAATGATCAAGAAGAGGTGCTTGCTGGCATATATATATATATACATACTTGAAATCAATCCAAAGAAGCTTCCTTCTTCCCGAGCAGCTCCTTTTGCGCATAGTTGAAATGGTCAAATAGTCTCATGAGCTAAACGAACGAGAGTCACACATAATTCTTTTAAGACAAAGTCAAAAACTCATTTGCTTTCATTGAACCCTTCCACGTTTTCTATGATTAGAAAACATCAGATGCAAACATAGATATGAGATTCCTGGTGCCTCTACAACATAATGAATAATTAAGCTCAATAAACAGCAGTCTCTGCTTAAGACTATTACGAATCTTGCTGTTGTTGGACGTGAAAGTGATGTGTAGGTGCTCCGTTCTCAACTCACAGGTTTCAGTACGAGTTGGTAGACAAAAATGGTAAACTGTTCATCTTGTTGTATTACTCGAGAACAATTTGTGTTGATTATAGAAGCCTAAGCCTAAGATAAATCACCAATGAAGATGATAGAGTTTATGGTCACATTTTACCCCCGTCAAATTCCTCGTGTTCCGTAGTCTGAATGATGTCATGATCCTTTGTGCATGGTTGAAAGGATCAGAGTCGTCTCAAAAACCGAGTGATAATGACACATGATCTTATTATTTTTATTTTTTAAGCCCAATGAAAAGTCAAAGTTCAGTTCCGATTCTTTGAACAGTCACACATTGTAGAAAATTAATAGAAGCATTAGCTCTTGTGCATGCATGCTTGCATGCATGCATGCATTTGGAAACGAAGGTTGTGGAGACAGTAAGATGTTACGTATTAATGTACATGCATACTTAAGATGTTACGTATTAATGTACATGTAGGGTACTAGTGGAACTAGGAGTAAGATATTATAATTATGCTATCAATAATAATTTTCCTAAGAACTTATCAATTTTACCATAATTTTTAATAAATTCAAGATAAAATAAAAATTATTGTTATTTGAAACTTCAGATTATAATATTTATTTTATCCAAAAATCAATATTAGATAATATTAAGAATAGACTTTTTTTGCGACGATAAGCGTCATTCTTCAATCTTATGATGTTCTTGGCTTCTTGATACCAAAGAGGAAGCCTCCAACATTCTTCAATCTTATGAACACTGCTCGTGGAATCAATGACGTGGCTAAGTCATGCATGGAGTCGCCTAAGTCTACGAAACCTTTAGCAAGTTGATCAAGATCTTGAGACGGTGGAGTTGATGGAATTTGTGGAAGACCCTTTTATGATAAGAGGATAAAAAATGACACATAAAAATGACACAAATTTATAGCATAGAAAACTTGTATTTCAAGAAACAAGAGTTGCTTTCTTGAACATCTCAAACTTACTAGCTTACATGTCTTAAAATATTAAAAAAAAAAATTTAGCTTGTATATTATAAATTTGCTATCGTACTACCATGTATATCTATGATGATAGCAAACTTGCATGATGATAAAAATAGATATTATATTTTTCATGCAATAAGTTGAACTTGTATATCACAAACACTTAATTGTAGTACTTCTCTTTTTTGTTAATGACAAAGGGGGAGAAGTATGTTGATTATATGTCATGATTTTATCATGACATGTTGCTTGGATTTTTGAATCCAAGAGTTTCTATCAATATGGTATATTGATAGAAGGAGTTTGTTTAAACTCCGGGAGTTAAGGTTAACTCCATCGTCGATTGGTTGTCATCATCAAAAAGGGAAAGATTGTTGAATCTCAGATTTTGATGATAAAATCAATCAATATGTATTTATGTTTTAATCTATGTTTTGAGTGACGCGGGATGCTTCGATCAGGATGAGACAATTAAAGTAGGAAAATCATGTTGGGCCGGAAGAACATGTCAGAAGATTGGACGTCAGGTCGGTGGATCAGTCAACATATCGACAGAAGGCTTCAGGCCGTGGATTCGGGCATCGGGCCAAGAAGAGCGGAGATTGTGCCAAGGATATTGGAGTTGCGGAGTCAATTGGCTGATTGGGCAATAGGCCACAAGAGAGGACGATGCGCCGAAGAATCGGACGAAGCGTCGAGGGACCAATGACATGCCGGACAACTTGATTAGATGCTTAGGATTAATTGTCTAGATCGAAGTATGTTTTACATGTGCAGGATTAACTACGATAGCTTGAAGACATAAAGTAAGTTTATCGGAGTCAAGTTCGATGGGTGTTCGAGAGTCTGCCGGAAGTCTGAAGAATCATCGGAAGTGTTGCCGGAACCAACCAAGAAAGAATTGGAGACTTGCTAAAGTTTTCGGAAGTCCACCGGAAAGATCGTCGGAGGTTCGTGGAGATCATCGAGAAGGTTCGGATACTTGCCAAAGACTCGTTAAACTCGCCACAAGACCAGGAGCCTGCTGGGAGTCCGCCGGAAGTTCGTCGGAAGGAAACTCGACATTGCCGCTTAAAAATTTGCTTAGGACTATGTCTTAATTTGGTAGTTTGCATATAATTAGGGTTAGGATTAAGGGTTAATCCTATAACCCAGTTAGGGGCCAATTGGGCCCGAGCTTGGACTGATTTGGGTCAAGTTTGGAGCCTAACTAGTGAGCTGAAACAGTCCAGGCGTCGCACCGTCGGACTGGGCGGTGGCACCGCCTAGAATCCGAGAAGTCTGATGGTGGCACCGCTAGTACATTGTCAGTGTTAGACACTGATAGGTGGTGGCACCGCCATTGACAGGCAGTGGCACCGCTAGCACCGGGAAACCCAAAAGCAATTCAAATTTAGAGCCCAAATTTGAATCCTCTTGAGGCTTATAAATACCCCTCAATTCTCAATAGAGATAACACCTTTTTGAGAAGTTAGAAATTGAGAAAAAGCTTTAGCAAAGTCTTGTTTTCAATAGCTTAAGTGTTCATCTCCCTCTTTCTCTTTGAAAAATCTTTAAGAGTGTGAACCACTTGTAAAAAGGTTGTAAGAGGGGTATTTGGTCCTTCCCCTTCAAAGTGATTTGCTAGTGAAAGTTGGGAGCCTCATCAAAGAAGGCTTCGCAAGTAGATGTAGGTCATTTGACCGAACCACTTTACATTGTGGTGTTCCTTGAATGTGTGAGTGTTTAATTTTCTGAACCACTTATCTTCTTAGCAGCAAACTATTCGATTTTCTTCTCCCTACTCTTGACTTCCTTTACTCGAGCTATTTTAGCTAAGCCATCCTTCATCGAATCGAAATCTCTATACATTTACGAAATCGATTTCAAACTTACGAGTTTTAATCCGCTACACTAATTTACCCCCCCCTCTTAGTGCCGCTCCGATCCTAACAAATTCAACATGAGGTAGCATGATATCTCAATGTTTTAGTCTTTTTGGAGTAAAGCATCGGAGCAAATTATCGAAGGTTCAATTAACAACCTCAATTTGTTCATCTATTTGAGGATGATAAGTACTACTATATAATATGTTGGTGCCAAATTTCTTCCATAAACTTTTCAAAAAATGACTAAAAAATTTAATATCTCTATTTAATGAAATATATTTAGGAATTCCATGAAGTTTGGACACTATTGAAATAAAGGTTAGCAATATAAGAAGCATATATGGTCTTTTGGTAAGGAATAAAATATGTTATTTTAAAAAATCGATCAGTAACAATAAAGATAGAATATGTACCTCTTTGAGTTTTCGATAGACCAATTATGAAATCCATACTAATGTCTTCCCAAAGAGCATTAAGAATTGGTAAAGGAGTATATGCACCAAGATTTTGTGTTTGTTATTTTGAAATTTGGCATATTCTACGTCTTTTCATATAACATGTAACATCTCGGTAGATTGTTAGCCAAAAATATTTTGCTTTAATGGAAAGTACTATTTTGTCTCATCTAAAATAACCTCTTAATCTATTAGAGTATAGTTCTTGGATAATTTGCTCTCTTACAGAATATTTAGGAATATAAAGTTAGTTCTATGAAAGAGAAAACCATCTTCAATAATATAATCTGACTCTTCATGCATAACTTTCATGTTTCTCCAAAATCTTCATCATTAGAGTAAGTATTTCTTATTTCATCAAATTCTTTTAGTTGGGCCCATATAGTATTAAGAAATGCTAATCGCTGACTGAGTGCATTTGTAATCTTATTACACATTCCATTGATAAGACCCTAAAGTCTTATCGTTGCTCTGATACTAATTGATAAGACCTTAATATCTTATCGTGGAAGAAATGAGAGAAAAGGGAATGATAATGATCGCTTCGAGAGGATCAGCCTCCTTGATCGCTTCGAGAGGATCGACCCTCCTTGATCGCTTCGAGGGGATCGACCTCCTAGTGTTTGTCCATAGAGTGGAATAACATTTCATTGATTGATTGATTTAAAGAAAGGGTTACATCACTATTTATAGAGTTTCACCTAGAGTCCACCAGGACTTGAACTCTTAATAATAAATAAATATTAAATAAACTTCTACTTGACTCTAACTGAACTAAACAGACTCAATAAACAGCTGAACTAAATAGACTCAATAAACATTATTCAAAAGCTCAGAAAAAGGGTCCTAACAGTTCCTCCCTCTTCAAATCAGCCTTGTCCTCAAGGTTGAGCAACATCAATCTCGGAGAGCTTCTCATTCAGCACTTTAATCATAGGCTATCTATAACGCATCACAATCCGTTGATCAAGTAAGTATGGTCTCCAATTTTTGACAGTGTAAGCAACAGGTAAGTCTTTCAGTGTAGTAATCGTTGTAAGAAACCCTTGGCCTTTGCTATCATGAGTTAAAATTCATCCATCAACGATCTTTATTTCGAATCTATCACAGCCTTTAATGTGGTAATCTAATCGGGCTGCAACTTTCCTGTCCATAAAATTATTAGTGCTGCACATATCAATCAAAATAGTGACAGGCTGATGTATCAAAGTTCATCTGATTTTCATAGTTTGTGGGTTAGCATAGCCAGCCAATGCATGCACTGTATGTGTGATGGCTTCAATATCTTCATTAGTTTTCACACCTTTATAATCGGAGTCCAACTCATCTGCTTTTGGTTCCTCTCTAATTGGCTCAATCATCAGATGTTGCTCTTGTTTATATTGGTGCTCCATACTCCACTTTTTATCATAGTGCCAACCCCTTGCTAATCTTTCCTTGCTAATTTTTTTCTCATGTAGATGTGCAAATGAGATCGTAGCTATCATAGTACAGGGTTGATGAGTCTTAACTTCACATCGGATCTCTGGATTAAGCCCTTCAATAAATGTATCCAGAAGCTATCGTTCCGACCAATCTCTAGCTTGATTTGACAATCTTTCAAACCTACTATGATATTCCAACACTGTAGAAGTTTGACGAATTTTGGCGAGCTGGCCATCAACATTCTCATATACGGATGGGCCAAATCGAATAAGAAGCCCTCTTTTGAACTTCTCCCACGAAGAAACTCCGTAAACAGTTTCATACCAATCGTACCACTAGAGTGCATCTCCATCGAGCTAGATTGAGGCTATTTTCACATTGGATTCTTCTGGAGTTCTGTGAAAATGGAAAAAATTTTCTGCTCTAGAGATCCAACTGGTCAGATCTCCATCTTTCCATCTTGGAAATTCCACCTTCATGTGTAAGTAGTTTGTGTCACAATCTTGGGGTATTTTTCCTGTATTTTTATATCTATGCAATGTAGAACTTCAGCCCCCATTTTGTTGAAATTTGCTGAGGCTCTCCAATAGGCTCTTTTTGAAATCATTAAGTGTTTCTTACAGACGGTTCTCAATTCTGATTTCCAATGCTTCCATTTGTGCTTTCACCGAGTTATCAATGACCATTATGTATGACTGCAAATCTATAATCTTAACTCCTGTTTTTGATGTCGCTCAAGGGCATCAGCACTGTCAATGCAAAGTTGCCGAGGAGATGGACATCGAGGGCAATGCTATGGTCGCTGTGTTAGAGGAAGAGTTGCTGCCCTGTTTCTGTTGCTGCGTGGGGTGAGAGCGTCGAGGCTGGAAGGCGACTGCATTGATATGGCTACTACTGCTGCGACCCAAGAGGCAATCGCTGGGCAGCGGGGTTGAGGCTGTAGTGATGGCAACCTGTGGTTGTGGTAGAAGATGCTAAGCAAGGGGGAGGCGGCGTTGAAGCGGCTGGGGTTGAGAAGAGGAATTGGTGGTGCGTGCACTGCTGGAGTTAAGGCCAGGCAGCGTACTTGCTGCGGTTGCTGCGTGCGCTGCTAGAGGGCGGTTGCTGCAGAACGAGGGGTTGGTCGTTGGTTGGGAGCAGCAGCGGCGGTGGTTACAATCGGCGGCAGCGACAGCAGAGGATGCCACTGTTTTTTGTTGTTGCGTGCGGCGGCGGTTGTTGCGTGCTCTGTTTTTGTCACAACATAGAAGGGGTTGGCTGGAAGGATCATAAGCGGTTGAGGACAAGACTGCGGTGGCTGGCAGCAGCAGTGGTCATTGGCCGGAGTGCCACAACGAAGGTGGAGAAGGAGGAAACGAGGGTTGCGGTAGGGATCGACGGGGTTGCAGCAATAGAGGAAGCTCTATTTCTGCAACCGTTGCAACAAGGGGCTGCGGCAACAGATGGCTGCGGCTGCGACCCAAGGGGGGGGGGGGCATGGCTAGGGTTGCGGGCAGCGGTGATCGAGTGGTCGGGAAGCAGCGGCGGCGGTGAAGAAAGAGGCAGCGAGGGTCATCGCTGCCCGGGAAGTTATGATGTTGGAGAGGGAAAACAGGGTACTCTATTTCTATCGCACCACAACCGGAGCCGCTGGCGATGCTGGCAACGGCGGTGTGGTGGTGAAGGAGGCAGCGGTGGTGGCGCGGCTGGGAGCAGCGTCACCAATGATCGCTGAGGAGGGGAGGTCGAGCAGCTGCGATTGCGACCCAACGGGAGCGGGCAGCGGTGGAGGAGGCAACGGCGGTGGTTGCCTCGTCGAGGGCTGGGATCGATGAGAAGATTGCGGCAACTAGTAGTGGCAGCGATGGAGAAGGCAGTGGTGGTCGGTGGCTGCCGACTTCACCCTTTCTCACACGATCTCTTTCCTTCTTTTTTTTTTTTTTTTTTCGTGCGTTCCTTTTTTTTTTTTTTTTTGAGACGATGATAACTGTAGCGAGAACAGTGAAAATGTCGAGGATTGCTACTCTGATACGAAATGATAAGACCATAAAGTTTTATCGTCGCTCTGATACCAATTGATAAGATCCTAATATCTTATCATGGAAGAAAGGAGAGAAAAGGAAATAATAATGATCGTTTCGAGGAATCGTCCCTCCTTGATTGCTTCGAGGGGACGGCCTCCTAGGATTTGTCCACAGAGTGAAATAATATTTCATTGATTAATTGATTTAAAAAAAGGGTTACATCACTATTTATAGAGTTCCACCTAGAGTCTACCAGGACTTAGACTCTTAATAATAAATAAATATTAAATAAACCTCTACTTGACTCTAACTAAACTAAAAGACTCAATAAAAAATTGAACTAAATAGACTCAGAAAAAGGGTCCTAACAACAGTAGCGATGGAGAAGCCCCGTGAGATTGATGCTGCTCAGCCTTGAGGACAAGGCTGACTTGAAGAGGGAGGAACTGTTAGGACCTTTTTTCTCGGCTTTGAAGAGGGAGGACCTATTCTTAATATTATCTAATATTGATTTTTGGATAAAATAAATATTATAATATGAAGTTTCAAATACCAATAAATTTTTTTATTTTATCTTGAATTTATTAAAAATTCTGGTATTATTTCGAAATTATTAAAAATTGGTAGGTTCTCAAGAAAATTATTATTGATAGCATAATTATAATACCTTACTCACTCCTACTTCCACTCATACATATTAATACGTAACATCTTACTGTCTCCACAACCTTCGTTTCCAAATGCATGCATGCATGCATGCATGCACAAGAGCTAATGTTTCTATTAATTTTCTACAATGTGTGACTGTTCAAAGAATCGGAACTGAACTTTGACTTTTCATTGGGCTTAAAAAATAAAAATAATAAGATCATGTGTCATTATCACTCGGTTTTTGAGACGACTCTGATCCTTTCAACCATGCACAAAGGATCATGACATCATTCAGACTACGGAACACGAGGAATTTGACGGGGGTAAAATGTGACCATAAACTCTATCATCTTCATTGGTGATTTATCTTAGGCTTAGGCTTCTATAATCAACACAAATTGTTCTCGAGTAATACAACAAGATGAACAGTTTACCATTTTTGTCTACCAACTCGTACTGAAACCTGTGAGTTGAGAACGGAGCACCTACACATCACTTTCACGTCCAACAACAGCAAGATTCGTAATAGTCTTAAGCAGAGACTGCTGTTTATTGAGCTTAATTATTCATTATGTTGTAGAGGCACCAGGAATCTCATATCTATGTTTGCATCTGAGGATTTCTAATCATAGAAAACGTGGAAGGGTTCAATGAAAGCAACTGAGTTTTTGACTTTGTCTTAAAAGAATTGTCTGACTCTCGTTCGTTTAGCTCATGAGACTGTTTGACCATTTCAATTATGCGCAAAAGGAGCTGCTCGGGAAGAAGGAAGCTTCTTTGGATTGATTTCAAGTATGTATATATATATATGTCAGCAAGCACCTCTTCTTGATCATTCTCTCATATCAATTAACGACTCCTCGGATCAGTTCAGGCAAGTGAAGTGAACGATGATGGTCTTCGAAGACTCGAGCAAGGAGTTGGTGAAGGCAAGTCTGTTCATTGTAGTTCAAGGTCTGGTCTATCTCATCGTTCGCAGCTCCTCCGACATCTTCTCCACCGTGAAAACAAGATCATTCAGCTTCCGCTCCGTGAAATCCACAAGTTTCTCCCGAATACTCGATCTGTTCACCGACTTGCCTTCAGGAGTCGAGCCACTACAAGATCTCGTGGAGTAGCCGTCGTCTTCCTCTCCGATGACACGACAGTAGTAGATACATAGGTGTTTGAGATTTAGTTCTTCTAATTCTTTTATGCTTCGCGTGTTGTACGAAATGGATCTGATTGAGAATTCATCTTCGTTTGTCTCTCTATCTGTAAGGAAAATTATAACCTCCTGATCGAGAAAGGTATTGTGAGAAAAGCGAAACACCCAATAGGAAGATAAAGAGAGTTGGGTTTTACATCGAGCGAATTCCCAAATATTTCCATCATCATTGCTTTTCAGGTGATTATATGAATAAGAATAACAACTCCAAAAAGAAAAGAAAAAACTAGTAACTAAATATCAAGAGCCAACAACAATATAACCTAATAATACCCAAATTGGAAGCTAAGCTATAGCATTTAAAGAGTTAATAAAAGAGTATTCAAAATAACAATATAAGAGGTGTTTCAACTCATGATAAAAGAATATAAAGTTAAATTTAAATTCTTAAACTTGCATTATTGGACATATCAAATAGAAATAAATCCTTTATTGCTTTAGAAAGCGAAAATGTTTAGACTATTAATCTTAATAACTTACATGATATAACTCATTTTTCAACTTTAAATAATGATATGTGGCTTTGGCCCAGGAGACTGACATATTAGTATACAATTAATTTCTCAAATTTAAATTAAAAAATTATAAAAATATCAAAAATAAAATTTATTAAAAATAAAATTTATGATACATATCAATTAAAAAAATATAAAGAATAGTTTCAAATTCAAAAGTCAATTAAGTACTTCTAGACCACTATAACTAATTTACATACTTATTATTGATATCACAAATATAGGACATAGTAAATATACATTTATTAATGACTTATTACTTGAGTTGTTTGATGATTTTAAATTAGTTAATAAGAAATAAAAAATATACAAAAAATTACATGTTAACTCCTAGCATTAAGCATGCAAAGTTAGATTCACTTTTAAAAAAAAATACATTACTATAACAAACAAAATGATTTTGATTGAAAATGCTTTATGGTTAATAAAATCATGATGTTTTAATGATGTAATGAAAATATTAAAATGTTTGATATCATGATGATTTTATATTATGTATGAGGATTTGAAGCAATGATGAATTGAAATAATATGTTTTGGAATTATGTGTTATAATTTTTGTGATAAATCTTGCTCTTTTGGTTTTAAACGATAATGCATTTTTTTATTTGACATAAAAGACAAAGGCATGCTTGTATGAAATAAAAAGGGAATACATTTTTCTTGAAAATTTCTATATCTTATCAAAATTTTCAAAAAGAGATTAATGAATCAATTTATGTTATTTATTTATTTTTAATCTCTTTAACTATATACATGATTTTGATGATTTAAATTTGAATAATTTTTTATCCAAATTATGATCTCGATTCCTTGATAATTATAACTTGATTTTTATGATTACTATGATTCTTCTTTTCGCTATTTGATTTATCTAAATGAATGATGATTTTTCTTTTGATTCTTAGAAATTATAACTTTATGAATCAAGATCTCTTATTATGTATTCTCGTATCATTCCTTCTTATTATTTAAGAAGGTTTTTTTTATGAATCATGTTCTTGATAATTTGAGATTTTTTTTATACATAAACTAGATCTTTTATTCTCCTATATTCTTTTTTTTTAAAGAAGAGATTCATCTAAACTAATCTTGATTCTTTCACTTGATATTTATAAATTGAGATATATTATGAATCAAGATTTTTCATATTTTGTTCTCCTACAATTCTTTTTGCTATTTACTAAAAAAGAGAATTATTTAAATGAATCATGATTTTTCTATGAATCCTTGGAATTATAACATGAGATTTTTTATGAATCAAGTTCATTTACTATGATTCCTCTTTTTGCAATTTGAGTCATCCAAAAAGAATCATAATTTTTCTCTTATTTTTTTGATATTTACAATTTGAAATTTGGTTCATGACTCCCTTGTATTCGTGTATATTTCATCACCCAATTAATTTTACTTGATATTTTTCATGTGATGATATGAAATTATGTATGAAATACTCATGATATTATGTTAATGCATACAAATGAGAATTTATGATCATGGTAGGATGTAATGTAATTTGATAATTTGATATTTTGATATCATCATGATTTGAAATATTTATGATTTAGAATGATGCATGCAATACTTATGATTTTTTATGAAATGATGTGAAAGTCAACAATTATCATTTTATAAAATAGTATCTTATTTCAATATGCTATATTAAAATAAGATTGATACTTTATCTTTGTCATGATTTGAAAATTGATGTAAAGGGAAAAGAATTAAAATATTGTATTCTTCCCTTTTTTTTTTATAATGACAAAAGGGGAGGAAAATTACTAGCTTGCACATTTCAAAAGGAAGCAAAGAGCTTACTAGCTTGTACATTTCAAGAATAGCAACAATTACTAACTTGCATGTTGCAAAAGAAAAACAAATATTACTAAACTTGCACATCTCTAAAATTTGCTAGCTTGCATGTTCTAAAGTGATAAAAAAAATTGCTAAATTACTAGCTTTCATATCTCAAAATTGATAGTTACGATTCTCCTTTTTGTTGATGACAAAGGGGGAGAAGATATGATGATGATGCATAAGTTATGATGATAATCATGCATGGGATGATGTACTTAGATGTTTTGATTATGCATGATTTTATGTTACATGCAATGATATGATTGGTTCCTTCAATATTCATGTTGCATGCAATGGTAAAATACTTATAATTCTATGAATTCTAAAGTTCTATCAATATGACATATTGTTAGGGGGAGTTTAGTTAAAATCTGTTAACAATTGGTTGTCATTATCAAAAATGGAAAGATTATTGAATCTCTGATTTTGATAATGAAATCAATTGATGAGATTGTGATCTAATCTATATTTTGAGTGAAGCAAGACTAGCTTCGATCAAGAAGAGACAAATTGATTAAAGTAGGAGGAATCATATGTTGGGCCCGAGTGAACATATCAGAAGATTGGATGTCAGATCGGAGGATCCGTCGATGTGTCGACAGAAGGCTTTGTGCCATGAGTTCGGACATCGAGCCAAGAAGATTAG
Organism: Musa acuminata AAA Group; assembly: GCF_036884655.1. Classification (NCBI taxonomy): domain Eukaryota; kingdom Viridiplantae; phylum Streptophyta; class Magnoliopsida; order Zingiberales; family Musaceae; genus Musa; species Musa acuminata. Next base: position 2,143,448 of record NW_027021351.1, on the reverse strand, counting down.
ACATTGCACTAAGGAGATCGGATATTGCGAGAAGACAACATGCCGATTGTGCAATATACCAAAGGAGAGGAGGATACACCGAAGGATCAGAAAAAGTGCCGAATGAATTAATGACATATCGAACAATATAGGATTCATGCTTGTAATAATTTGTTTAGATTGAGTTAGTTTAAGTCTAATTGAGTTGGTATTGGAGTGAAATAATGCCAACTCAATTAAGGGTCAATTGGACTTATTGTTTAGCTTATTTAATGTCCTGTAGCAAGGTCTGACAATGGTACCGCCTAGACATAATCTTCAAAATTGTGTTAGGTGGTGGTACTACCAGACTAAGCGGTGGTATTGCCCAGACACAGTCTTTAAGATTGTGTCAAGCGGTAGTACCACCAGACTGGGTGATAGTACCACCCTAGTATAGTCTCCCAAATTGTGTCAGGTGGTAGTATCGCTAGACTGAGCGGTGGTACCGCCCAGTGTCAATGCTATTGGCGGTGGTATCGCTAGGACCCAAGAAACTTGGGATGAAACATTTTTGCTCTAATTTTGAAGCAATTTGAGGTCTATAAATACCCTAGCTATTCTTATTTGAAATATAAAAATTGAATAAAAAGTAAGTTGAAAGGGGGGAAATAATCCTTATGAAAAAGAATTGTAATCTCTCTTGAAGAATAGAGTCACTCCTTCATAGTATTTAGAAGGAGTCGAGGTCTAAAAGAGAGATATAGGTCTAAAAGAGAGAGGTATAAAAGATCTTTCCTTAGCTTGTAAAAAGGAGAAGAGTTATAAGGGTAGTTGATCTTCGCCCGTTGAAAGAAAATCAGTAGTGGAAGCCTGTGGCTTCGAGTGAAGAGGAATCGAGAGTGGATATAGGTCATGACGACCGAACCACTATAAAACTTATTTTGTATTTCTTTCATATTTTTTATTTATATTGCAAACTGATTTACTTGCTTATTGTTTTCACTACGCTTACGAACACACTTTCAAGTTAAACTCATCTTTCCGATACGAGCTTTATCGAACGAAAGTTTTGAAACTGTTAGTTTTTACGTAAGCACTAATTCACCCCCCCTCTTAGTGCCAACTTAGTTCTAATATTCAAATCATCATATATAATTTTAAAATATAAAATTATATCATACCATGCATGATCATCATCATAATTTCTCCTCCTTTGTCATCAACAAAAAGAAGAAAAGTACAACTAGCAAAATTTTGAAATATGAAAGCTAGCAATTTTTTAGAGATATGAAAGTTAGCAATTTTTGCTTTTCTTAAGATGTGCAAGATAGCAAGTTTTTGCTTCTCTTGAGATGTGCAAGATGGTAATTTTTTTGCTTCTTCTTGTAATGTGCAAGCTAGCAAACTTTGCTTCTCTTTTGAGATATGCAAGCTAGAAAGTTTTTCTTCTCTTTGAAATGTATAAGCTAGCAATCTTTACTTCTCTTTTGAGATATTCAAGTTAGCAATTTTAGCAAGTTTTACATCTCTTTAGAATATGCAAACTAGTAATTTAGCAAGTTTTACATTATTTTAAACATGTAAACTAGTAAATTTTACATCATTTTAGAGCATGCAAGCTAGTAATTTTGCTTTTCTATGCAATGTGTAAGCTAGCAAGACTTTTTTCCCTTTTGCCATTGTTAAAAAGAAGGGAAGAATATAATAGTACAATTTTTTTTTTTAACATCAATGCTCTAATCATAACATAAGATATACAACCATAAATTTAAAGGAATTATATATAATGAAAATCATATCATGAAAGATATAATATCAAATATCAAGTCATGAATACCAAAAGACATGATTCATTTTGACAAATCTCTTCTTTTATAAATCTCAAAAAAGAAACATAGGAGATCAAATAGTAAAATATCTAGATTCATGCATAAGAAATCTCAAATCATCAAGATCATGATATGGATAAAACTTATTCAAATTCAAATCATCAAAATTATTTTCATAGTTCAAGAGATTTATAAAAAAAAATTGATACAAATAGATTCATCAATCTCTTTCTAAAAACTCGATAAGATAAAGATTGAGAAATTTTGATGAAAAATATATTTCCCTTTTTTTTTGTTTCAATTTATGTGATTGATTTCATACAAGCATGCCCAAGTCTTTTATGCCAAATTCATGCATCATCATGTAAAACTGAAAAATAAGTTTCATCATGATAAAGATTAATAGTGTAACATTAAAAAAATAAAAAGTCTTCAATCAAAAGATTTATTACTAATAATTCTAATTTCAATCATTTTTCTTTTATTGTTGTTGTTTCGGCTAGCGAGCTTTGTGAATTGTTTTGGATTTCCAGTCATATGCTTTGAGCATCTACTATCAAAATTTTAACTTTTGCTCCTAGTTTTCGATTGTAGATATTTCTACAAGAAAGGTGGGTTTGTATAGGTATCCATTTGACTTTGGGTCATATCTTATCTATTGTCATTAAGTTATTTATGATTCTTTTAGGAACTCAAACAAATTTATACGAGTTATAATTTTTGAATAAATATTTGTAAGTAAAATGATCATGTCTACCATAAAAATTATATTTATTTTTAAGGGAAACTTGTAATGTGAGTCCTTTAACAAATAAAGTCGATTTTTGTTGAGTATTGCTACTCACAAAATCGATTCCTACTTTTCTATGTACATGACCTTTGTTAGCAAGGATCATGTCTAATAATTTAATATCAAATTTAAAATTTTATAATGTTTATTATAATAGTAAAATTTTCATTTTCTATGAATCTAATTTTTCACATTCAGTACAAGAGGTTAACATATAATTATCATGCTCATTTTTTAAAATTTTAAATTTACTAGAAAGAAAAGCATGATCTTTTTTTAGTATTTTATATTTGATACTAACTAATTTAAAATCATCAAACAACTCATAGAATGCATCAAGCAATTCATTATAAGGTAAAGAGGTTTTGGTTAAGTCATTTACCTCATTGTGGAGAGTCATCAAAGTGTAGTTTGCCACTTCGGATGCACTTGATTCGTCCCAAGTGAACCTTGAGTACTTTTTTTTTCTTGGCAGCATTTTCTTTTTATGTTCATTTTTATTATTAGATTCTTATTTTATGAACTCTTTAAATTTTCTTGTGATGAGTTCAAAGTCATTATCCGGTACTTCATCCGATCTTTCGGTGCATCGTCCTCTCCTTTGACGTATTGCCTAGTCAGTATGTTGACCTCCGTAACATCTAATCTCCTTAGCACAATGTCTGATCCTTGGGCCCGATGCCCAAACTCATAGCACGAAGTCCTTCTGTTGGTATGTTGATTGATCCTCCGACTCGACGTCCAATCTCTTGACATGTTTCACTCCGGCCCAACATCTGATTCCTCTTGCTTTAATCGATTTACCTTTTTTATCAAAGTTAGTCCTATGTCACTCAAAACGCATATTAAATCATAAACTCATTAATTGATTTTATCATCAAAATCTGAGATTCAATAATCCTCCTCTTTCTAATGATGACAACCAATTGATGCTTGAGTTTAAACTAAACTCCCCCTATCAATAGGCCATAATTTCAATCATGAATTATATGCAATATATCATATCATTACTTACATCATAACTTTAAGTAGTGTATCCAAACCATCATACATAATAAAATTTCATTATAGAATGCATGATCATCATCACACCTTAGCTATTGAACTTTCCAGCTCATAGGTGCCACCTAACCTTGGGTCACTGAATGAGCCTTTCACTTGGCCCAAAATAGCCCCAACTCTGGCCCAATGGGCCCCTAATTGAGTTAGCCTGATTACACTTGAAACTAACTCAATTAGACCTAAACTATTTTGATCTAAACAAATTATTACAAGCATGAACCCTATATTGTCCGGCATGTCATTGGTTCATCCGGCGCTTCATCCGATCTTACAATGCATCATCCTCTTCTTTAGCGTATTAACCAATCGACATGTTTTCCGCAACATCTAATTTCCTTGGTGCAATGTCCAATCCTTCGGCCTGATGCTCGAACTCATGGCACAAAATCCTTCTATCAGTACATCGACTGATCCTCCAGCTCGACATCCAATCTCTTAACATGTTTCACTCTGGCCCAACGTTTGATTCCTCCTGCTTTAATCGATTTGCATTTTCTAATCGAAGTTAGTCTTGCATCATTCAAAACACAGATTAGATCGTATACTTATTAATTGATTTTATCATCAAAATCCAAGATTCAACAATCTCCCCCTTTTTTATGATGACAACCAATTGATGATAGAGTTTAAACTAAACTCCCTCAATCAACATGCAATAATTTCAATCATGAATTATATGCAATATATCATATCATCACTTACATCATAAGTTTAAGTAGTGCATCCAAACCATCACACATAGTAAAATTTCATTATACCATGAATGATCATCATCATACATTAGCTCTTGACTTTTCCAGCTCATAGGTGATTCCATCTAACCTTGAGTCACTGAATGGGCCTTCCACTTAGCCCATAACAATCTCAACTCTGGCCCAATGGGCCTCTTAATTGAGTTGGTCTGATTACACTCGAAACTAATTCAATTATACCTAAACTATATCGATCTAGACAAATTATTACAAGCATGAATCCTATGTTGTCCGACATGCTATCGGTTCGTCCAACGCTTCATCTGATCTTTCGGTGCATCGTCATCTCCTTCGGCATATTGCCTAATCGACATATTAACCTCTGCAACATTCGATCTCCTTGGCGCAATGTCTGATCCTTCAGCTCGATGCCTGAACTCATGGCATGAAGTCCTTCTACCGGTACGTCGACTAATCTTCCGACTCAATGTCCAATCTCTTAACATGTTTCACTCTGGCCCAACATTCAATTTCTCCTACTTTAATCGATTTGCCTTTTCTAATCGAAGTTAGTCCTGCATCACTCAAAATGCAAATTATATTATAAACTCATCAATTGATTTTATCATCAAAATTCGAGATTCAACGATCTCTCTCTTTTTAATGATGACAACCAATTGGTGATAGAGTTTAAACTAAATTTCCCTTATCAAAATGCCATAATTCCAATCATGAGTTTTATGCAATATATCACATCATTACTTACATCATAAGTTCAAGTAGTGTATTGAAACTATCATACATAATAAAATTTCATTATACCATGCATGATCATCATCGTACATTCGCCCTCTTTGTCATCAACAAAAAGGAGAAGTGCAACTAGCAAGTTTTTGAGATATGAAAATTAGCAAAATTTTGCTTCTCTTGAGATTACAAGTTAGCAATTCTTTTTTCTCTTTTGAGATATATTTACAAGTTTTGCTTCTTGGGTAAGATAGCAATTTTTGTATCTTGAAATGTTTAAGCTATCAAACTTTGTTTCTCTTTTGAGATGAGTAAGCTAGCAAGTTTTTCTTTCTTTAGAAGCTAATTTTTGTAAATTAATAAGTTTTTGCTTTTTCTTGAATTGTGTAAGCTAGCAAATCTTTCTCCCCCTTTGTTATTGTCAAAGAGAAGGGAATAATACAATAGTATAATTTTTCTTCCATTTTTACATCAATGATTCAATCATATCATGAGATATACAAATCATAAATATAAAGCAATTGTACATAATAAAATTCAAGTCATAATCATCAAGAAGTCAAGTGACATATCATGGTTAATTTGAATATATCTCTTCTTTAGTTAAAGAAAAAAACTTGATTTATAGAAAACTCAAGTCATAAAAATCGAGAAATCAAGATCATGATCCGAAAAATGAATAAGAAGAATTTATGCATTTAGGAGATTTATCATGCCTAAGTTTAATATTCAAGCTGGCAATTATAGTTCTTTTGATATGCTAGCAATTTTCTTTCTCCCCTTTGTCATTACAAATAAGAAAGAAGAAGAGGGGAGGTACAAAAATTTACATCAATGATCATCATATGAAAGATATCAAAGATCATGAAAGATCGATACAAAAGATCATCAGTCGTTTGTATTATCTAGAAAAACTTCAAAACATAAGAGATCAATTTGATGATCAATACAAAGGAGTCATAATGAATCTCAAGTTGACAAATTAAGATTATAATTTGTATAAATCTCTTCTTAAATAAAAACATCATAGAGAATTTCAAGAATATTGAGAAATCAAGAGAAGGATCATGATTAAAAGAAATCTCGTTTTTAGTGAATACAAAAAGGAAGAATCATAATAAATGATCTTGATTCAAATGAAAAATGTAAGTGATTGAAAACCAAGAAATCAAGATAAAAATCATGATTTATTTGGATATGTATTCTCTTTAATAAAATGCAAGAGTCATATAAGAATAAAGAGTAGAGGATCTTGATTCATATAAAGAAAATCTCAAGTTATAATTCTGATAATTCAAGATCATGATATAGATAAAACTTATTCAAATTCAAATTCAAATCGTCAAATCATCAAAATCACTTTCAATAGATTCAAAATAACATAAATAGATTTATTAATCTCCTATTAAAAACTTGATAAAATTTTAGGGATAGAGACATTTTCAAGAATAATGCATTCCTTTTCTTTATGTGTTTCAATTTATGTGATTTATTTCATAAAAGCATGCCTTTATCTTTTATCCTAAACAAAAATATGCATCATCGTTTAAAACAAAAAAAACAAGATTTATCATAAGAGTCATCAAGATCAATAAACCATAAATCATAAAAATCATCATGTATCATTAAATCATCAAGTATGATTTCATTAAACATAAACCATTTTGTTTATTGTAGTAATGAATTTTTCTTCTTAAGTGAATCTAACTCTTCATACCTAGTGCTAGAAGTTAATATGCAATTGTCATGCTCTATTTTTTTAATTTTTCAAATTCACTAGAGAGACAAGCATGATCCCCCCCCTTTTTTTTTTACATTTTATATACTAATTTAAAAATAACTCATGAAATGCATCAAGTAATTTCTATTGAACCTCAAATTTTGATGATAAAACCAATTGATAGTGTTTATGATTTGATATATGTTTTGAGTGATGTAGGAAACTTCGATCAGGGAGAAACAATTAAAGCAGAAAGAATCATGTTGAGCCAAAGAGGAATATGTTAGAAGATTACATGTCGAGACAGAGGATCGGTCGACATATCTGTAAAAGACTTTGGGCCATGGGTTCGGGCATCAGGCCAAGAAGAGCGAAAATTACACCTAGGAAATCAGAGTTGCGTAGGTCAACTTGTAGATTTGGCAATAGGCCACAAGAGAGGACGATGCACCAAAGAATCAGACGAGGTGTTGATGAACCAATGACATGCCGAACAATATTTGATTTAGCTTTATAATAATTGTCTAGATCGAAGTAGGTTTTGTAATTGGGTTAGAATTAGGCCAACTTAATTAGTGACCAATTGAGCCCGGATTGAGACTATTTTGGGCTAAGAGAAAGGCTCATTCAGTGACCTGAAGCCACATCAGGCGGTGGCACCGTCGGTGCTGGTGGTGGCAACACTAGTGGCTTAGTCATTGAGACACAATCTCCAAGACTGTGTCAGGCGGTAATACCACCGGACTAGGTGGTGGTACCGCCCAATGTCAGGCAGTGGTACCGCTAGTCCAGGCGGTGGTACCACCCGGATATAGTTTTCTAAATTGTGTCAAGCGGTGGTACTGCCTAGGGTCAGTGCTGCAAGCGGTGGCACCGCTAGGACCCGAGAAACCCGGGATGAGACCTTTTTTAGCTCTAATTTTGAAGTCATTTGTAGTCTATAAATATCCCAACTATTCCAGCATGGGATAGCAAGAATTGAGCATGAAATTGAGTTGAAAATGGGGGAAAGAAAACTTGAAAAAAAATTAGGAAACTCTCTTAGTATTTAGGATCACTTCTTCCTAGTATTTAGAAGTTTGTCTAAAGGGAGAAGTGAGGTCTAAGAAAGAGAGGCTTGTAAGGGTTATCTCCTAAACCTGTGAAAATGGGAAAGAGTATAAAAAGGTAATTGATCTTCGCCCATTGAAGGAAGATCGGTAGTAGAAGCCGGTGGCCTCCGGTGGCACTATCGGAGTTAGCGGTGGAATTGCTTGAGGCTCAACCTCCCAGGAGGTCTAGGCAGTGATACCACCCTGTCAAGTGGTGGTACCGCTAGAGCCGGGTCTCTGATGCTTTGTCAAGCGATGGTACCACTTAGTGTCGGACTGACAGGTGGTGGTACTACCCAATACTGGCAATGGTATCGCCAGTACCCCAGAAACCCAAGACGAGACAATTTTTTGCTCTATTTTTGAAGTCATTTGGGGTCTATAAATATCCTAGCTATTCCTACATGGAGTGGTAAGAATTAAGCAGAAAGGGAAAAGAATGCTAAGTTGTAAAAGTGTTGAAAAGATTGAGTTCCCTCCTCCTTGAGCTTAGAGGCTGTTCTAAGGAAGGTGTGTTGGGTTACCATAAGGTGTGTAAAGGTTATCTTCTGAACCTATGAAAAGGAGAAAGAGTTATAATAGAGTAGTTGGTCTTTGCCCATTGAAGGAAGATCATTAGTGGATGCCAGTCACCTCAACGTAAGAGGAATCAAGAGTAGACGTAGGTCACGACGATTGAACCACTATACACTTGGTGTGCAATTTCTATTCTGCTTTTCATTATCATTACTATTACTTTCCGAGTTAATTGCTTAGTTCACTTACTCTAAGTCAAGCACACTTTCATTATTGGATTTCATCAAACGAGTTTTCAAACTGACGTAATTTTTTGTAAGCACTAATTCACCCCCCCTCTTAGTGCCAACATAGTCCTAACATAATATCCATATTTTCCACAAAAATTACATTTATCTCTAGTTAAGACATACAATGCAGATCCTTTAATGAAGTTAGTTGGCCTTTGTTGAGTGTTACTCACAAAGCCTATTCCTTCCTTTCTATGAGCATGACCCTTATTAGCAAGGATCTTGTTTAGAGATTTATTACCTATTTTAAATTTTTTTAATTTTTTTGTAGTAAGACATTTTCTTTTTTAAGTGAATCTATCTTATCACACTTAGTACAAGAAGTTAACGTACTATCATCATGCTTAATTTTTAGTTTATCAAATTCACTAACAAGAGAAGCATGCTCCTTTTTTAACAACTTGTATATTTTACCCACTAGATTACATTCATTATATAGATCATTGAAAGTAATAAGTAAATCATCATAAGCTAAATGAGATTCGATTGAGTCACTTACCTTATCATTGAGCGCCATTAGAGCGTAATTTGCAACTTCGATTTTGTTGATTGGCACCTCGTCTTCGGATGTACTCGAGTCGTCCCAAGTTGCTTTGAGTGTCTTCTTTTTCTTTAGTAGCTTCTTCTTCACTTGGAGACATTCATTTTTAAAGTGCCTCGGTTTCTTGCATTCACAGCATATTATTTGGTCTTTTTTGTCACTTTTGTTCTTAATGTCTTGTTTTGTTTTGTTCCTTCTTAAGATTTTTTTAAACTTTCTTATAGGTAGTGCTAAGTCATCATCATTATTATCATCATCACTTGAGTTTTCACCTAAGTGGCCTTCTTTGGTTCTAAGTGTCATGTCCTTCTTGTCCTTTAGAAGGTTGTTCTCAAGTTGATCATATACAATATACGTCATTTCATAGATCATCAAGGACCCGATAAGTTCTTCAAACGGAAAGTGTTAGAACTCTTATAGATTTTAAGCTTGGGGTTGATCTCTTTAAGGGATCGGCCTCCTTGGAACTCTATAGGGGTTCCTTCCTCCAAATTGCTGCTCAAAGGCTGTAGAAAAGATTCATCTATTGCTTAAGAAAAGAGGATGAATACATAACTATTTATAGGGCTTCTAATCCCTAACTCCTAATAGGACTTCTAACCAACTCCTAATAGGACTCCTACTCAAGACTCTTATTCCTTTACAACTCCTAATGCTTCTCTAAAAAATAACCTCCTAACCCTAGCCAGCCTCTTCACCTCTTTAATAGGGGTTGGCTACGTAGGTTAACATGAATGCCCCTCTCAATTAGGACTCTCCTAGCTAGAGTCCTAACATACTCGCCCTCTTCAAATCAGTCTTGTCCTCGAGGTAGACGATTCATGAATTTTAGGAATTTGATCTTCAAATCGTCATAGTTCTCCCAAGTGTCACCTTCTGTTGGTAAGTTCGCCCACTGTATTAGCACTTAAGTAGTGGGTTATCATTGTCGAGTCTTGATTCGTCGATTAATAATGGCACTCGGCTGGGTTTGGAGTTCTCCTTGGGTAGTTATATTTGGTGAATGGCTTTGGGCTGTCTCCAAGCACCTGTTCACTGCTTTTGTCTGGCCATCGGTTTGTAGGTGATACATCATACTCCTTTTCAATTTAGTGCCCTACGTATGGAATAACTATGTCCAAAATCTGCTCGTGAAGATGCAACTAGAATTTGGCACAAGCACAATGCGTCCCTTATAACGCAATCCTTTTAAGTCCCAACTGTAATGAGCCACGGACCTTGGCGCTTCCTGAAATTTTTTTATGATCTTACTGGTCTTCGGATCTTCCTATCATTCCCTCTTAATATCCTTAAGGAAGTCACTAGTCGGAAGTGAAACGACTAAAAATTTAGCTTGCTCGGGTAGTCGTGAAAGCATATTTGCAATAACATTCCTTTCCTCTTTTTGTAAGTTATTTCATAATCATATCCAAAAAGCTATGTTACCCATTTTTGCTGCTCGGGGGAAGATATCTTATGCTCCAAGAAATATTTTAAGTTTTTATGGTCGGCCTTGATTTGAAAGCGTCACCCGATCAAGTATGGTCTCCACTTGGCTACTGCATACATAATCGCGAGCATCTCCTTGTCATAAATAGTCATCTTGAGATGGGAAGGAGATAATGTCTTACTGGTATAAGCAAGGGGGCGGCCATCTTGTATTAGTATAGCACCAATTCTAACTCCGGAGGCATCGGCTTCAATAACAAAAGTCTTGTCGAAGTTGAGTAGCGTTAGTACGAGCATTATCATCATGGCTGCCTTAAGTTTGTCGAAGGCAACGGAGGTTTTATCCGACCATTGGAAGACATCTTTTTTTAGTAGAGAAGTGAGAGGTGCACTAATCTTCCCATAGTCTTTAACAAATTTTCGGTAGTAGCCCGTTAGTCCAAGGAACCCGCGTAATAATTTCACATTTGTAGGTTTCGGCTAGCCTTGCATTGCTTAAATTTTTGTTGGGTCTACCGCCACTCCTGATATTATATGCCCCAGATACTCTACTTTTTGCTGGAGAAAACTACACTTTGGCTACTTCATAAAAAGAGTATTCTTCTGAAGGTTCATCAAAACAACCCATACATGCTGAAAGTGAATCTCAAGAGAAGGGCTATAAATGAGAATATCATCAAAAAATACCAGCATAAATTTGTGAAGAAAGCTCTAAAAAATATTGTTCATGAGACTTTGGAAAGGTTGAAGGAGCATTAGTGAGTCCAAAAGGCATTACCAAGAATTCATAATGGTCGTTATGTGTGCGAAATATAATTTTTGAAATGTCGTCTTCATATACCAGAATTTGGTGATAACCGGATCGGAGGTCCAACTTCGTGAATACTCGATCTCCTTTTAACTCATCAAGAAGTTCATCCACCACTAGTATTGGGTACTTGTCCTTGACGATGATACCATTAAAGCTCGATAGTCGATGCACATCCGCCAAGTTCCATCCTTCTTGCATATAAATAGCACCGGTGAGGAATAGGGGCTGCAACTTGGTCGAATCACCCTTGTTTTAAGCATCTCTTTTACGATCTTTTCAATTTTATTGTTCTAAAGGTGAGGATATTGGTACCGCCAAGTGTTCACTGGTGGCTTGCATGGAAGGATTGGAATATTATGGTCATGTTGCCGAGTAGGAGGAAGACCACGTGGCTCAGCAAAAATATCGGCAAATTCAGTAAGCAATTGAGCGAGATTTTGATCTTCAATTTCTATTTTCTTCCCTTTTGGTTGTTGCCGGAGATGCATCAAAAAGCTACCATTTACCTTGTGTAAAACTTTCTCCATTCGTTGGGTCGAAATGGTAGTTACGTTACTTTCGCGCTTCCCGCATAGGATGATCTGTTTACCTTTGCAGTATAATTTCATAATTAATTTGGAAAAGTTCTTAGAGACATCACCTAGCGTAGTTAGCCATTCTATGCCAAGCACGGTCTCATAGTCATCAATTGGTAGGAGGAAGAAGTCGGTGATAATTTCTTGGTCTTGTAGTAATAGTTTCACCTGCGGACATCTTTGGTCGCACTTTAGGATTCTTCCGTCGGCGACCTTTACGTCGAACTTACTGCAACCTTTGATATAGAGCACCATCTTAGAAGAAACCTTACTATTTAGGAAGTTATTAGTGTTGCCCGTGTCGATGAGAATAGTGATCGGTTGTTGTTTAAGAAGGCCTCCAACTTTCATCGTTTGTGGGTTTGAGTAGCCGGCTAGTGCATGTACAATAAAGTCGGTCGGTTGTGGCTCTTTTTCTGCATCTTCTTCTTCATGTTCAAGGTTCTCTTCTAGATGTTCAATAACCTCTTCTTCTACTAGTACAATCACAAGAAGTCTCCCTTTTTTACAATGATGCTCGCGGCTCCACAGCTCGTCACAATGCTAATATAACCCTTTCGCAGATCGCTCCCGAAGCTCTTCTCTTATCAACCTTTTTGGTGCAAGGGGCTCAGTTGATAGTAGGGGGGGCTGAGGGCTTGGGTATTGCTGGTCAGGGAGTGACTCTAGTCCTCCAGGCTTCATGGTTCAATCGCTCCTCTTGAAGTTGTGCGAAAGAGATGGCTGCTATTAGTGTGTATGGTTGTCGCGCTTTAACTTCTCCCCAGATCTTTGGCTCAAACCCTCAAAGAATGTCCCTAATTGTTGTTTTTCAGACCAATCATGAGTTTGATTAGATAACCTTTCAAACCTAGTTTGGTACTCCTGAATGGTGGAGGTTTATCGGATCTTTGCTAGTTGTCCGTCAATGTTCTCGTAATCAGTTGGTCCAAAGTGGATCAGCAGTCATTCTTTGAATTGTCGCCATGAGAGGATTCCATGAGTATGTTCAAACCAATCAAACTACTGTATGGCATCCCCTTCAAGATGTATAGCCATAATTTCTACCATAGATGCATCTACGGTTTTATGATACCGAAAATATCACTCCGCGTGCGAGATCCAACCAATCGGGTCTCCTTCTTCCCATCTAGGGAAGTCCACCCTTATGCGTGGATAGTAGGGATCGGTCATAGAGCCTCCCCTCTCTTGAAAATAATTTTTTAGGGCTTAGTACGATTGGTCAGAGCTCTCTCCTTGATGTGGTTTCTTCGGACTTGGTGGTCGGCCCAAACTGAGTTCGGTAAATAGAGTCTGAATCTTATCCTCCATTTACGCCTCGAAGGCTTCGAATTTAGTATTGATTGCCTCCTCAGATGCCATAGTATATACCTCCAAATTTGTAATATTTAGATCTCTCTTTTGTTGTCAGGTTAAAGGCATGTATAGGTTGAGAGAAGTGGTGGTCGAAAGGGTTGATGGGTTGGTGGATTGGTGGATGTAGGTTGCGGTTTAGGCTTGTTTTATGGTTGTTTTGGGTGCAGTTTGAGGGTGTGGCTTGGTGGAGTTTTAGGGCTATGATGGTAGTGAATGAAGGTTAGGGAAAAAAATTTTAGATCTGTGGTAGATGGTAGCAAAGGTTTGATAGAAATCAGTGGAAGTTGCTACAGATATATGTTGTCTTGTAAGAGCAGAATTGTTGTCGAAGAAACAACGGTTTCTCGATGAAATTTCTAGCAAAAACCAAGAGATTTGAGGAGAGAATTTGACAACAAAATCTTGGTTTATATAACAGCAAAGATGGCCAATTTAATCAAGAAAATTTTGACAGTATAATAACAAGGAAATTGGTGTAAGTTGCGATAGCAGAATTCTCGTCGAAAAATTTCAGCGGGTTACGACAAAAATTTGCAGCAATACAAGAATGTTCTTAGAGATAAATTCCTCAATATATCAATCTTAAATGGAAGCCAAGATGATCTATGAAGTGTATAAGAAATTTCATTCAAAAATGATTACAAATAGATCGGTTAAGGCAACAATATGTGGCTAAAATTTTCTGTAGCAATCCTTCGTTCACAAAGATAATAACTTTTGCAATGAAAGGAATTCACAGCATAGGATAGATAAGAAAACTTCTTCTTAGTATTTTAAATGAAAAATTATAGCAGCAAATGGTATTAGTGATAGGAGAATACCATATCTCTGATGCAATTGGAGGTGACAGTAGTAGATTGATTTAATCTATGGTAGAAGATGATGGTGGACATGACGACATCAAGAGCAATTGTAGAAATTGCTTGGTTGGTGGTGGGTGGCAAGGATGGCAAAAAAGTAGCAAGATCGCTGCTCTGATACCAGATGTTAGAACCCTCGCAGATTCTAAGCTTGGGGTTGATCTCTTTATGGGATCGGCTTTCTTGGAACTCTATAAGGGTTCCTTCCTCTAAATTGCTACTCAAAGGCTACAGAAAAGATTCATCTATTGCTTAAGAAAAGAGGATGAATACATAGCTATTTATAGGGCTTCTAAACCCTAACTCCTAATAGGACTTCAACCAACTCCTAATATGACTCCTACTCAAGACTCCTATTCCTTTACAACTCCTAATGCTTATCTAAGAAATAACCTCCTAACCCTAGCTGGCCTCTTCACCTCTTTAATAAGAGTTGGCTAGGTAGGTTAACATGAATGCCCCTCTCAATTAGGACTCTCCTAGCTAGAGTCCTAACAGAAAGTTATTTAGGTCCTTTACTTCTTGTATTATCATTACTTTAGGATCCCAACTTTTTGGAAGAGATTTTAATATCATGTTAACAAGTTTAAAATTAGAAAAACTTTTACCAAGTGCTTTTAGACTATTAGTGATATCTGTAAAACGGGTGTACATGTCTCTAATGGTCTCGTTTGGTTTCATGCGAAACAACTCATAATTATGAACCAAATGATTAATTTTTTACTCTTTAACCCTACTTGTGACTTCGTGTGTGACTTTAAGAGTGTGCCAAATGTCAAGTAAAGTTTCGAATATAGAAACCCGATTAAATTTTTTTTTATCAAGAGCACAAATAAAGCATTCATCGCTTTGGCATTCAAGGAGAAAGTCTTCTTTTCCAAATCATTTTATTCGTTCATTAGTTTGGAAGACATCTCAAAACCATTTTCAACAATGTTTCATAATTCAAAATCTATAGAAAGCAAGAAAATTCTCATTCTAGTTTTAGTCCATCCCATTAAACATAGGAGGACGAGTGATAGAAAGACCCTTTTGATTGTCAGCAAAAGCCATCTCTCTTGGGTTTTAAACTAAATAGAGAGTAACCTCGCTTTGATACCAATTGTTAGAATCAAGTTGGCACTAAGAGGGGGACTGGGGGGGGGGGTGTGTGAATTAGTGCTTTCAATAAAATTGACATCAATTTGAAAAAACTTCGTTTCGATTAAACCCGTATTGGAAAAGCATTTAAACTTGAAAACGTTCACAAGTGAGTGAGGGTGGTAAATAAGTAGATTAGTGAGTAATGAGAATGAGCATAAAAGAAAGGGCACAAAAAGAAAGAACACCATATTTATAGTGGTCCGGTCGTCATGATATACGTCCACTCCCGATTCCTCCTTCATTGAGGCCACTGACGTCCACTAATGGTCTTCCTTCAATGGGCGAAGACAAACTATCTTCTTAAAACTCTTTCTCATTTTTACATGTTTAGGAGATAACCTTTTACAAGCTTCATGCCTCTCTTAGATTGATCACAAAACTAAAGAAAAAGGAGGAGGGCACTTAGCACTTTTACGACACTTTCACACCCCAAAATGTCAAGATTTTTGTTCACACTTTCGTGCTCTTTTATATAGAAAAGAGTGGGGTATTTATAGGCCCCAATGGCTTTAAAAATAGAGCCAAAAAGTGTCTTATTCCTAGTTTCTAAGGTACTAGCGGTACCACCATTATTATTGGGCGATACCATCACTTGCAGACTGACACTAGGCAGTACCACCACTTAGTCTGGGCGGTATGACCGCCTGATAAAGCCTCGGAGACTAGGCTCTAGCGATACCATCGCTTAGTAACATTAACTGTCAGTGGTACTATCGCCCAGTTTGGGCGGTGCCACCGCGTGAAGTGACTCCAAGTAGTTGAATAGGCTATCCAACTGATCCAATTCGGCCCTATTTTGGGCCTAGTTGGCTCCTAATTGAGTTAGTAAAATTTTTCCTAAAACTAACTCAAATTAAAGTCGTAACTATGATAGTTAAGGTTAAAACAATTATGATGTAAGGAATCTTAGTTGTTTGGCATGCCAATTGTTCAACCAAACTCTCGGTAAACTTCTGACGAACTCTTAATAATCTTCTAATGAGCTTTCGGCGAACTCCCTGCAAACTTTCAATGAGCTTTCACTACATCTGATCCTTTGGTGTATCCCTCAATTTATCCGGCCCAATGCCCGATCATTGACTCTGGCCTAACTTTGATTCTTCTTAATCGTTTTGCCTTTCTCACGATCGTAGTTAGTCCTGCACCACTTATCTCACTACATAGATTAGATCTTTAATTCATTAATTGATTTCATCATCAAAATCCGAGATTTAACATGACCTCTTTCATCCTCTCCTACCGATCTACAGGGATTCAGGAATATATGATCTCCCTAGGTAAAACACATCTATCTCACACGTGGATTTAAGTTTCATATGTTTTTGCGCATTAATCTTCTTACAACAACGAACACCTTATTAGAAAATTTAGAGTTTTTGTTTTATGTTCTTCCGCTACGCATGTGATGTCGCCCCTAAATATTTCTACACTTACAAAGAAGGTGAAATAGATACATTCATGATCGATCTCCATCTATCAAAAAGTTATGATAATACATGAGTATTAGATATTGGTAGTGCATCTTATATATATAATTCATTGTAGGTTCTAGCAAAGCCTAGAAGATTAGTAAGAGGCGAGGTGGACCTTAGGAAGGGGAATAGCGCAAGGGGTGCTATTGTTACCGTTGGGAAGACCACATGGGTGATGGCATATATGACACGCTACAAAGTTTTTTTACTTATTATTATTATTATTATTATTATTATTATTATTATATTTTTATTTTATGTTGCCTATTGTATATAACGTGATATCTTTGGATCAGTACAATGGGAATTGGATCATTATGAGATCATGATAATGAGACCAATTCGCCTATAAATACAAACCCTAAATATTTTGATCATAGGTTACACGAGAGAGACATCGAGATAGCTAGATAGATTGGTGTATTGTATACCTACCCATATGATAGAGGCAGTTGTTCTCATAGCTGCTCATGTGGAAACACTAGGGATATTGTGCAGGTGCACATTGGAGAATGAGTTCATTGAATGATCTACTTATAGAATATTGGATGGTTGATGATAGCTCATTATCAGACAACGATTCTGTGATCCAAGTTGTGTATCTGGTCCTTAGACTTAAGACACCAAGGATGCTCTATATGAGTACTCCACTCTTTGATACAGGACTTATAGGTCTGAAAGTTTTAAATATTGTACAGTTAGTCATCGAGAGTGATAGCTACACTTACGAGGGCAATTGAGTGTCGATAGAGGATCATCCGCTCTTGATGTCATAAGAGGAATATCCTATGTATTTTCGCTCAAGCAAATCTCTAGCTAGGGCCATTCTAATTAAGAGAGAAGAAGTTCTCTAGGAGAATCCGATTAGAGCGAGAATCAAGTAGACTCCATATGGGCCTAACAACACCATGCCCGATATACAATCTCTAGATATTAAATAGATGAGGGACTATAGATACATAGTAACTAAAGATAGATATGTCCAATGAATTGGATCCTCTTGTATCATTTAAGGACTATAGCATAGTGGCCTAGTACGTCTATAATCGATGAGTCGAGTGAATTATTATAGAGATAATAATTCACTAAGTAAGAAGAAGTTCTGATATGTATAACTTATGGCCAGCTCGATATTGGGCTTAGAGGGTCATACATATATGGTAGATGTTGCAATAAATAGAGGTTTGGATATGAGATATCCATCAAACTCTTGTCTTATTGGATCATTTGGGTGAGACCCAATAAGAGCAAATAGTGATTATTAAATAGAGATCTATTAATCTAAAAGGATTTGATAGTTGGATAGAGATCCAATACCCAATAGGACAGGATCCATTAGGGTTAAGACGTTAGGGACCTCTATAAATAGGAGGGAATCAAATGGGCATAGGCTAGACTCTTTTTGGCTGCCACCTCCTATTCTCCTCTCTCCTTCTCATCCTTAGCTGATAGCCCTATTTGTGACATGTGGATAGCAAGAAGGACTGTCCCCCCTTCTTGATCTTGGCATAATCTTATGATGCGCAAAGGAGATGAAAGATCACACTACGAAAGAGGAGTAACGCTGCGCCATCTACTGTGTGGATCACCGTTAGAGAAGAGGATATATGACCTCCTTCATCTAGAGATTTAGATTTGTGATTTTGGAGATATACGATCTCCCCTAGGTATCTCACATATGTTACGCAGTTTTCGGTTTTGTAATTTTTCGCATACTAATCTTTGCACGACGATTCGATATTGAATTTTTGAATACTTATTTTATTTTCTATTTTTCCATTACACATGTGATGTTACCTAAGATTTTTCAACATTTACTAAGTGCTTTACTTCCAACAAAACCTCGGAAGATATAGAGAGAAAAGGTAGACCAATTGAATAATACTATCTCACTTTGTTTCTCAACAAAACTGCTCTTTCTCTCTCATATTTTTTTTTCCTTTAGTTGATGAGAATACACTATAAAATTATCTTTTTAATCTTGTTATAGCGTCAATTTTTACATATGACAATACATATAGTATTTTCGATAGTAGAATCAATAGCGTGAGAAGAAATAAAGTTAAATATTTTAATAATTTTATCTATACATTAATGTAACTTTTAAAAATACATGGATCGATATGCTACAGATAACTAATTACAAAAATAATTTATAATTAACCCATATATATTAGCCAAAAGACATAGTATAACTTATTTAAATAAGAAGAAAATCAATCATAGCCAAGCAAATCTCCTCGTCCTCATTCATACACCGAAAAGTCAATCACTTATTTATTTATCTTAATCTTTTATTACATCAAATTCTAATTATTTGAATAATTTTATCTACACATTAATATATCATTTCCGTAAGCCAACAAACATATGGACCAATTCATATTATTGTAAAGATAACATTAGACAACCTCATTTTCCATCTTAACGTGCAAAAACAGAAATTTTAGAGTGATAAATACATACTCTCTCCTTACAACGCCTGGTCTTTTCGGCTTGTGGAAGACCTTGTATGAGACCCATAAATTTCTTTGGTATGATGGGTCTGATCCATAAGCAAAGACAGACTCGACAAACTTGAGGGTCAGAATCGAGCAAATAATGAAAGGCCGACCTCGCATAGGGTGATGTGCTGATCGATGCATGGTAACATCAAGATCAATGGAGCTATCGAGAATAGTTCTTCCCAAGAAAGGTACTATGTACATCCATGAACAAAAACTAAGTTGGAAGTGTACAAGTAGATTGGGATGATTAGATTATAGTAATTAAAAAAAGAAATTAAGAGTTAACTTAAAAAATAAATTTAATTTATTCGAGAAAGATGTCAAAAATATAACACTTCATATTTATATAAATATGAAATGCTTTATTGAATAAGGTCATCATAAAAATATTGGTGATCACTTTGAATAGACACATGATCTTTATATTATCTCTGGTCTCGTCATCCATTCTCATTATATATCTATCGAAATAATAATAATCAACCCACATAAATCATAAAAGGAAATTCTCGTCGAGGGGATGCCAGAAAGGACCAGAATCCATGAATGTCTTTAATGCGGTGGCAATTGGTTGCGTTGTACCCGGCATGACAACAAGGAAGATGTGGACGAGGAGGACGTCAACACATAGATCAACATCCGGGCATTAAGAGTGGTGAGGCGATTTGGATGTGCCACCATCGACCATCTTAAAAACAAGAATTAATACTCATTTAATATGAATTATATATGCATATTTGTATTTTATCTTTAATATCAAATGTACTTCTATCTAGTAATAATTAGTTTTTGATGGAACAATTAGGATTCCATTAAATGCCATCTCCCAACCGCTTTGATGTTTTGTGATCTCCTCAAACTCGAGCTCCTGTTTGGCTCGAAATGAAGTGGAGGATTTATTGTGCATTTTTCGATTGCTTCAGGCTGTAAATTCATTTATTGTGCATCTAACAAACGAATATGTTCCTCCATTTTCTGTGTAGGTGACACAAAAAATTCTCTTGTCTCGAGACAATCAGATCAAATTACTCTAATATACCTATTAATTCTAATCCTTTTGCCTAAAAACAAAGATTGTGTGGAGACAAGAGAGTGCTACTTTAGTCCATCATTCGGTTTAGCTCCTCGATATCAACTCTTCTATATATTTCTATCAATAGTTGATAAGACTTTTGGATGGTATATATACATATATATATCATAAATGATTGTAATTTTCTATGATATATGTGATGTATAGACTAACATTAGTTTATATCAAGGCTCACAATTAAATTATTTATATTCCAATTCGTACTTGATCTTCTAAGGTCTTGTCTTTTTTCAATCATAACCCAAAATGTGTCTTAGGTAAGTGCTTTTCAATAGAAGAGCTAAGGCGTCTTAGGCCTACGGTGGATGCCAACTAACATACTGAATGCCAACAAATACCTAAATCACCTTTATAGAGGTCTTAGGTAATTAGCTTTGGTAATCACCTAAACTCATCTTTTTGACACATTATTAGTACAATATGAACTTGAGCATGAATGTGCTAATTAGTTTTGGTAAGAACTTTGATAATGTATCATAAAATTCTAGATTTGGATTGATTTAACATGTGTTGGCATGTCAAACAAGGCATATTAGATCCCAAACCGGGTTGGTTTAGCAACAGGTGTTGACGTGTCCAACTAGAAACAATGTTAACAATAGTTGCACTGAAACAGTGATCATAGTTCAAAGGAATACATAGTCAAATAAGGTTAATAGAGCCGTTTGCAAATGAATAGAAAAGAATCTTTTTCTTTTACTGTTATTTTAGCACTAATTTTATTCAAATTAGTTATGCTTTGATCAAATACTTTCCATCTTAATAAGTTAACATTTTGTTGTTACAAGAGCATGAAGGTTCCTTACGAATTGTCTGTTTTGGGTGAGCCCAGCACATTTTATTAATTACATGCGGAAATCTCTCTTATCTAAACTGATTCTATTAAAAAAATCTTCTCCTCTAATCTGTATAAATAAGATCATATCAATAAAATTTGATCAAGCTTTCTCATCACAATATAATCTATCATGGTATCAGAGCCTTTCTTGCCTTAGAGTAAAATTTGATCTATCGATTCTTCCTCCTAGCTTGGTTCGCCATCAACAGCAAGTATATAGTCACATTTCCATTGCTTGATCTACACCAAGTGGCTGGCCACCCCTCCTCCTTACTGGCGAGGAGCACTTCGCCAACAAATCTCTACTAAGATCTATTGAGATCTACTACTACTTCTCCTCCTTTGAAGGCTGCGATCCTCTAAGACAGCCATCCCCACCAAGCGAGCTCGATTGTAACAATGTTTGAGGAGGCGGTAGAGACCCAATCGCTCTAGAAACAAACTTTCTTCCGCTTCTTTCTTCACCAACAAAATTTCTCCTCCAAGCCACACCTTCAGCCCACCAAGATCTGCTCTTCTGAATGCCTCCTTCGACATAGATTCTAGACCTGAGGATCTGAGACCGCCAATAGCCAAAGTCAGAATGCTTCCAGTAGTTGACCTCCTAGTGAACTCAATCTGAGGTCAAGTTCTTCACCATCCATATCCTCCCCTACAAGATTTGCAGAATGGAGAGCTACAACTTTGCTTAGTACTCCCCATGCTGCACAACCAAATTAAATAGCATAGCCGAGGAAGCGATTCGCTATCGATCTGTCGCTAACTCCTATATTGATCCCACAGATCGGTACATATCCTCACAATGTCTTCATCATCTAATTCTGATGCTCTAGTTATTATTCCTATAGGGAATCATAGTACTTCTCAACATACAGGACTTATCTCCATCAATACTACAAATCTAATCCCCTTCAAATTATCCAAAGGTGACAATTATGCGTCTTGGCAAGCATCATTTTCTAATCTCCTATTTGGATATGACTTACTAGGCTATATCGATGGCTCTCCTATTTGTTTACCAACAATGATCAACATTCCAAGAGAACCTAGTCTAGTAACAAATTTGGCCCACAAACTATAGTTACATCAAGATTGTCTTATCCTCCAAGCAATTCAAGCATTAGCCATTGAATCCATTGCCCCACTGATATCTTCATGTGGCATTGCCGTAGAAGCATGGTGTAAATTGCAAACCACCCTAGCTAATCACTCGCATACTTCATGCTTAGTCTCCTATCTAGTCTGATGAAAACAAAATAAGAGAGAAGTATTATTGTTGATTATCTATAAAATATAAAAGTTCTCATCGATGACTTGGCTTTGATATGTCATTCCCTTAGTGATGAAGAAGTCATAGTCCATACTCTCAATAGCCTAGGAGATGAATACAAGAAAATGGACAACAATAATTCGGGCAGGTGACTCATCGATATCATTCGAAGAACTCTATGATAAGTTGACTGACTATAAGACATATTTAAAGTGCGAGGACAGGATGCTAGAGCTAAACATCATAATTCAAGTCAGTCAAAAATCTAAGAGAAAAAGCAACTAATATAATAAGATTATCAATAATGGTTTGGTCAAGATGCCTCTTGGACCTAGGGGTAACAAACAAATAGATCCTCATAAACTACACCATCAACATTTCAATCTCAACTTCAACAACTATCAAGGTGGCAACTTCGACAACCATCAATAGCTCTGGCATCCTGACCATACAAACCAACAAAGAGTTATATGCCAGTTGTGTGATAAAGTTGGACACTCTGCAAAAATCTGTCGGTCTGGACCCAAATTTTCTACTATATCAAATTGGCCTCAAGCGAATCTCATGACTACTCAGACCACTAGTCAAAATAATTAGATTGTGGACTTTGGTGCTTATCATCATATCACATTTGATCTATAGAATTTGTTCATCCACAACAACAATGGAGGAAATGAAGACATCATCATCAATGACGGTAACGGAATCCCTATTATTCATACTAGTTCCATAACGTTTACTTCACACACCACAACTTTTACAATTAATGATGTTTCTGTGTGCACCTTACATCAAAAGAAACCTCAATTTCGTTTCTCAATTTTATAAATAAAATAACACCTCAATCGAATTTCGTCAAGGATTTGAGCACGGGAGCATCCTTAGTTTAAGGCCAAAATAAAGATAATATTTATGAGTGGCCATTAGCTTCACAAGTAACCCAGCCCACCGTTTATTCTCCAATTGCAGCTCCAATTATTGTATAGCATTATTATCTTAGTCATCCTTCGTCCTTTATCCAACAAAAAATACTTTCTCATTATTCTCTTCCTGCTTTCAAATCAATTAGCATTATAACTCACTATGATGCTTGTTTTAACAATAAAAGTTATAGAATATTTTTTAGAATATCCTTTATATCCTACTCTAAATCACTCGAAAATATTTATACCGATGTTTGGGGCCTTGCCCCAACCACTTCTTTTGACAAGTTTAGATTTTATGTCATTTTTATAGATTATTTCATTAAGTATACATGGTTATATCCTCTCCACCATAAATCTGAAGTTTTCACAATCTTTACCCACTTTAGAAAGTTAGTCGAGAACTTCTTTCAGTCTATAATTAAAATAGTTTACTATGATGGCGGAAGTGAATATTATGTCCTATCATCCTATCTCTTAGCTTGTAGTATACAATACCTCAAGTTACCCCTACACACTCCTCAACTAATTGGATTTGCCGAACACAAACATTGGTATATATTTGAAACTGGTCTGACACTTCTACATTAAGCCTCCATGCCACCAACCTTTTGGTTAGTAGCCTTTCAAACTACAGTCTACCTCATTAATCGTATGCTCACTCTAGTCTTACAATATCAATCACGATTTGAAAAACTATTTCACAAACTTCCAAACCTTCATAAACTCAAATTATTCAGTTGTCTATGTTGTCAATAGCTATGCCCATATATCTCACATAAGATAACACTAATATCTAAGGCTTGCATCTTCATAGGATACTCAGTTGAACATAATGCTTTCCGATGCTACGAACCCCAAACTAAAAAAGTCTTTATATCACGTCACGTTATTTTTGTGGAGTCTATCTTTCCTTTCCAAAATCATAGGTCTCCAACCATGCTAACCACTCCAACAAATTTACATCACAGGAGTATACCTCTGACCCCATCAAATGAACCTCCCATGACACTATCTCATCCTTCCTATCAGGATACATACTCTCTTGTTACTCTAGTTTAGTAGCACCCCGCTCTCTCCATTATTTCTCCACTCCCTTCTTTACAAGTTCCCCCTATTGATGAAACAATGCCCTTAGAAATACAACCATTGTCTTTACCTTCTCCTAAACCCAGAGACACTAAAGTACCTCAACTTGACTAGGCTCATGTCAGTGTCTCTCCACCACTTATACCTACAACACAACCTAACAATCTCATAGCCCTTAAACATCCAATTACAACACTCTCTAAAAATGATATTTTCAAATCGTGTCATATCCTTGACCTTCATGCTATCACAAAATTTCCTCCTGACCCCATTGAACCACCATAGTCACTCAAGCCCAAAAATCTTCATACTTGCATAAAGCCATATGTGAAGAATATGATGCCCTCCTCCATAACTCTACATTGACCCTTGTACCCTTTCATCACACACAAAATATCATCGGGTGTAAGTGGATCTTTCGAATTAAGCATAACCCAGATGAATTCGTTGCCAAATTTAAAGCACGTCTAGTGGCCAAAGGGTTTCATCAATGACCTGGTCTTGATTCATAAAGACATTCAGTCCCGTTATTAAACTCACAACTATTTGACTTATCTTGAGTTTAGCCATCACAAAAGGTTGGCACTTACGATAATTGGATATTAACAATGCTTTCTTACAGGAGACTCTAACTGAAGATGTCTTCATGCAGCAACCTCCTGGCTTCATCCATCCTTAGTATACAAGGCATGTTTATAAACTACAAAAAGCTATTTACGGACTTTGTCAAGCTCCAAGAGCTTGATACACCATAATACCATGATAGATTACAACGTGATGAGAAAGCTTAATCAAATTTCATTAATATGATCTCTTTTTATATAGGTTAGAGGAGAAGATTTCTCTTAATGAAAACAATTTAGGTAAGAGAGATTTATGCATGTAGTTGGAAAAATCTTATCTTCTATCATGCCCCCGTAAGATTGAGCTCTTGTCAAGGATGTCAATCTTGGACCGTTGCAATAAAAATAGTTTGCGGGCAAGAGACTTCGTGAGTGAATCTGCTAGTTGATCAATTGTATGTATATGAGAAACACGTAGTTGATGTCTGATAACGTAATCTTGCACGAAGTTGAAATCAATGGCAATGTGTTTCATGCGTGAGTAGAACACTAGATTGGCACATAAGTAGGTGGCTCCGACATTATCACAATATATAGTAGGAGTTAGTGTGGAGTTGATGTTGAGTTCCTTTAGTAGATTCGTGACCCAATTGAGTTCTGCAATAGCAATGGCGATGACTCGGTATTCAGCTTCAGTTGTAGATCGTGTGATTATCTTTTGCTTCTTTGAACTCTAACTGATTGGATTAGCTCTAAGCAAGATAATATACTCTGACATGGATGTTCTATCATCAAATTCCCTGCCCAATTAGCATTGACAAATGCATTGAGATGAAGTGAGGAGTGTTTGCAGATAAAGAGTCCATGATTGAGAGTCCCTTTAAGATATTGCAAGATTCGTTTTACTATAGACCAATGCATAGTAGATGGTCGATGCATGAATTGTGATAACTTATTAATTGCAAATGAGATGTTTAGACGTGTGAGAGATAAGTACTATAAGGAACCAAATACTTGTCGATATTATATAGGATCTATAGTAGGGCTTCCATCATATAATTTAATTGATTCACTGGTAGAGAGGGGAGTTATAACCTCTTTGACGTCCTGACCATACAAACCAACAAAGAGTATATTGGTCTCAACCTAGACTTTCGACTACACCAAATTGGCCTCAAGCGAATCTCATAACTACTCTGACCACTAGTTAAAATAATTGGATTATGAACTCTAGTGCCTCTCATCATATTACATCTGATCTACAAAACTTGTCCATCCATAAAAACTATGGAGGAAATGAAGACATCATCATTAGTGATAGTAATGGAATCCTCATTACTCACACTAGTTTCATAATACTTAATTCATACACTATAACTTTTACACTCAATGATGTTCTATGTGCACCTCACGTCAAAAGAAACCTCATTTCCATTTCTCAATTCTATAAACGAAATAACACCTCAATTGAATTCTTTCCTTACTCTTTTTTTTGTCAAGGATTTGAGTACGAGGGTAACCTTAGTTCGAGGCCAGAATAAAGATAATATTTATGAGTAGCTGTCAGCTTTATAAGTAACCCAACCCACCATTTATTCTTCAATTGCAGCTCCAATTGATATGTGACATCGTCGTCTTGATCATTCCTCGTCATTTATCCAACAAAAACTACTTTCTCCTTATTCTCTTCTTGCTTTCAAACCAAGTAGCATTATAACTCATTATGATGAGAAATTTGATCAAGCTTTCTCATCACATTGTAATCTATCAAAAGGTGCCTCTAAGGATAAAAGTGATGCTAGAGGTAGTTTATGACCCTCCTTCTAACGTTATTCTAATAAGTCAATATTTTATCGTCATTAGTGTGAGACCACGAAGGCTCACGAGGAATTATCCGCTTTGGGTGAGCTCGCATGGTTTTGCTCTTTCGAGATGAGCCCCAAAATGCACCTTTGAGAATAAGGGTGATGTTAAAGGCTTATAAACCCTAAGTTTCTTTACTTCTCAACTAATATGAAACCAAGTGTTCTTATCAATGCCCCCACCATAGGGGAGTTGGGGGCTCATGGCCCTACTTCTAACGTCATTCTAATAAGTCAATATTTTGTTATTATTGGTGTAAGAGTATGAAGGTTTACGAGGAATTATCCACTTTGGGTGAGCCCACACGGTTTTCCCCTTTTGGGAGCTCACCCAAAAGCAGATAATTCCTCGCAAACTTGTGTGCTCTCACACCAATAATGATAAAATATTGACTTATCATACCTAAAAGTATGCGTAATGAATCTTTCAAATATCATATTTATTTGAATTGTTTGTTTTAAGTAGTCCTTTCAATTTCAAATTGAAGTTAAATCTAATCAGTTACCACCACAATATTTGGATTTATGTAATATTTACTTATAATTGAGCCTCGAGGGACTCAATCAACTCAACCTATGTTGAGAATCGATCCCTACCTATAACGATGGAAGGCCACGTGGTTCAATCTAATTGCCTCACGTTTACCGACTTAATATTATCAAGAGAGGGTATTTTGATTTGGTCTCCTAATATGATATGTCACACGCATACATATTTAATATATATCTACATCGTATGCAAATATATATATATATATATATATATATATATATATATATATATATATATATATAGTAAGTGTACAAGCAATCACACATCACATGAACAATCACACCAGATGATCATGAACCACAACCTAATATAATCAGGCCCGAGCTAGTGGGCCTAATCACTCACATTAAGATCTATGTGTGCAGCGGTGCATCTTCATGCCCAGTGATCATCCATCTCATCCTCGTTCATTCCGTCGGCATCTCGGTACATCTCCATACGTCGCGATCGTCCGTCTCGACCTCATGGGTCCCACTATTGCTTCCACGCTCTCGCTGCACCTCCTAATATGATTACAACTTAATCATAGGCACGTATGCCCAACAATAAACGAGAAATAAATTGGAGGCTCACAGGCCCCAATAATAATAATAATTACATGTACACTCACATCATACGGTCCAAGATCATCCGTTCACATCATACATTACATGTATATATCATCATCATGTAGGACTACTAAATAATAATAATAATTAATTAAATCTTTTAATTAATTAATATTTCTGAAATTGGAATATATAGGAAATTTTTTGA
This sequence comes from Musa acuminata AAA Group, assembly GCF_036884655.1. NCBI lineage: Eukaryota > Viridiplantae > Streptophyta > Magnoliopsida > Zingiberales > Musaceae > Musa > Musa acuminata. Next base: position 2,115,110 of record NW_027021351.1, on the reverse strand, counting down.
ATCATGAAGGCTATTTTAGTAATTTAGATAAAAAGACAACCTTTGGAATTTCTTAAATTCATAGGGGCAAAAATATATTTTTGCTTAAAAACCCTAATGCCCTTCTCCTTCTCCCCTATTGTGGCCGTCGCCACCCTACTGGCAGCAGCCCTCTACGGGCGGGCATGCCCCTGCCCACGGGCAGCGGCGTCGTAGCGGAGGGGCATCCCCTTTGCCCGCGAGCAAGATACACCTTTTTGGGAAGAGTTCCAAGCAAGATACTACTACTAACTCGATCATAGAGGTGGAGTACATTGTTACAATAGAGGCAGCAAATGAGGGAGTTTGGATGAAGAAGTTCATCACAGATCTGGGAGTCGTGCCGAGTAGCGAGGAGTCGATTCTCTTATATTGCGATAACAATGGGGTGATTGTTCAAGCGAACGAACTAAGGTCTCATTAGAAGTCTAAGCACGTTTTGAGAAGGTTCCACCTAATCAGAGAGATCATTACTCGAGGAGATATAGCAGTGGAAAGAGTTCCATACGAAGATAATATCACAGATCCATTGAGAAAGTCCTTATCTCAGATTACCTTTGAGCGCCACAAGGGTCTGATGGGGATTAGACATATAGGTGACTAGCTTTAGGTCAAGTGAAAGATTGCTAGCCATAGGTGCCCTACAAACCAATCACGTGAGTGATGGCACGTGTGATATGATACGTATTCTTAGACTACTACTTACTCGACCCAAGCAAGATACTACTATGAAATCTAGAGGCGACATCACATACGCAGCGGAAGAACAAAAAAATAAAAATCTTAAATTTCCCAAAAAGGTATTCATCGTCGTGCGAAGATTGGTGCATAAAACCCGTGAAACTTAAAACCACACGTAAGATTGTTATGTTACCTAGGGAGACCATATATCCTTGAATCCCTATAGATCTTTATGAGAGGATGAAGGAGGTCAAGCATTCTCCTATCTAGCGGTGATTCACACAGCAAGGCTATTATGACACTCCTAAAAACTCAAAGTCTGCTTTGAGGTGGAGAGGGAGAGGAGAATAAGAGAGGATGCAAAAGGCTCTAGCCTATGAACCATTGAATTCCTCCTATTTATAGAGGTCCCCTATCAACTTAACCGTAATAGATCCTACTTTATTGGGTATTGGATCTCCATCCAACTACCCAAGTCACTTAAATTAGTAGATCTCTATCCAATAATATCTTATTGGCTCTTATTGGATCTCATCCATAGGATCCAATAATTCAAGGGCTTATTGGATATCCAATAAGATAGGGACTCCGATGGATCTCTCATATCCGAACCTCTACTCGTCGCAATGCCTACCATATGTGTGTGACCCTCTAGGCCCAATATCGAGTTAGCCATGAGTTATACTTATCAGAACTTCTTATGGCTCAGTGAATTATCATCCCCATAATAATTCACTTGACTCATTGACTACAGATGTACTAGGCCACTACGCCGTAGTCCCTAGATGATACAAGGGAATATAATCCTTTAGACTTATCTATCCTCAGTTACATTATACCTATAGTCCCTCATCCATCTAATATCCCAAAGACCATATATCGGGCATGGTGTTGTTAGACCCATACGATTTCTACTCGAGTCTCGCTCTAATCATATTCTCCCAAAGAACTCTTTCTCTCTCGATTGGAATGACACTGGCTAAGGATTTGTCTGAGCAAGAACACATGGGATATTCCTCTTATGACACCGAGAGCGAATGATCATCTATCGACACTCAATAGCTCTCGTGAGGTTGGCTACCACTCCCGATGACTAGCTATACTAGATATGAAACTTTCAGACCTATAAGACCGACATCAAAGAGTGGAGTACTCATACAAGATATCAGAATCACTATATGACAATAAGGCATCATCAACCATCCAACATTCCGTGACCGGATCAATCAATGAACTCATTCTCCAATGAGAACCTGTATTGTATCTCTAGTGTCCCCAAACAAGCAGCTATAAGACTAGTCGCCTCCATCATATGTAAAGGTATATAGTATACCAGTTTGTTCGGTTATCTCGATGTCCTTTGTGCTTAAAGGTGAATCAATCTCATTATCATGATCTCATCACAATCTGATTCTCATTGCATAGATCCATGGACATCATAATATATATATATATATATATATATATATATATATATATATATATATATATATATATATATATATATATATATATATATATATATATATATACACACACACACAACAAGCAATATAAAGTGATAAAATGCCAGATAATATAATAAGCAAAAAGAACGTGTATCATGTCACATGTGTTATCACTCACGTGATTGACTTGTAGGGCACCTATAACTATCACTAGGTACCTAAACAGACTCGGGCTATAGAGTGGTACTTGAGCTAGGTTCTCCAACCTCGCTCAACTCTATCACGCTCCCACTCTCTCCACCAAAAATGTGTTCCTTCTCAAGGAACACCGCTCTCTTGGCTACAAAGACCATTTGGTCCTCGGGGTGATAGAAATAATATCCATAAGATTTATTGGGGTATCTCATAAAATTACACCGCTCTGTCCAAGATTCCAACTTATCGGGGTTATATCTTTTAACATTAGCAAGATAGCCCTAAATCTTAACAACCTTAAGATCGAACTTTTTCCCTTTCCATATTTTATATAGTGCAGAGACTACCTATTTACTTGAAATTCTATTCAGAATGTAAGTTGTGCTCTCTTGGGTGTATCCCTAGAATGAGACAGGTAGGTCGGCGAAACTCATCATGGACTGCACTATGTCCAACAGTATACGATTCCTCCTTTCAGATACACCATTGAGCTTAGGTGTAAAAGGATGTGTCTATTGGGATAAAATCTCATTGTCCTTAAGAAACTTGGTGAACTTTGTACTCAAGTACTCACCTCCTCGATCTGATCGAAGAGTCTTGATACTCTTTCCAATCTGGTTCTCTACTTCATTCTTATACTCTTTGAATTTCTTGAAAGCCTTGGTCTCGTACTTTATCAAGTACACATGTCCATACCTTAAGAAATCATTAGTAAAAGTAATGAAGTAAGAGTAACCACCTATGACATAAGTTAACATTGGATCACATACATCACTATGTATGAGTTCTAGTGGTTTAGTGGTTCTCTCTCTATTTTCACTAAATAGATAGTTGGTTAGTTTTCCACGAAGGCAAGGCTCACAAGTTGTATATGACTCATAGTCAAATGGATCTAGATATCCATCCTTTAGCAACTTTTGAATCCTTCCCTCATGGATATTACCTAGCCTATAATGTCATAGGTATGCATTTTTTACTTCATCTGGTTTCCTATTGGACACACTTACATTCATGATATGTGGAGCAATGTCTAGCATAAACAAACCATTATGCAATGTTCCTCTCGTGATGATCTTATCATCTAATAATATTGAACAATCATTGTTTTTAAAAACTAATTTATATCGACTAACTATCAAACATGAAATGAAAATAATGTTTTTGATAATAGAAGGAACAAACTAGTATGCATCCAACGCAATAATAGCTCCACCAAGCAGATGTAGAGTGACCTCATCAATAGCTATTGCATCAACTTTTGCTCCATTGCCCATCATGAGGTTGATCTCGCCTCTCACCAGTCTCCTCGGTCTTGCTAGAACCTACAACGAATTATAAATATGATAAGTACTATGGGTATTCAATACCCATGTATTATCATAAGAATCTAACAAATGGAGACTGATCATGAATGTACCTGAAGTTTCTCTAAGTTTTTGTTTCGCCCTCTCTACAATGTACTCTTTGCAGTTCCTCTTCCAATGCCCATCTTTGTCGTAGTAGAAACATTGGTCTTTGTTCTTTGTCGGGTCCTTCTTAGCGACCTTTACTTTACCCGGCCTGCCCTTGCCCTTTCCCTTCTTAAGGGATTTTTCTGCCTTCCTTTTCTTTCTGGTCTTACCAGTATTGAGAACTAACTTCTCTTTCTTGATAGTGCTCTCTGCCCCCCTCAAAATATTGAGGAGCTCAGGGAGAGTCATCTCAAGCATGTTGATATTAAAATTCATTATGAACTAAGAAAAGAAATATGGTAGAGACTGAAGTACAAGATCCACAGAGGTTATCCTCTAAGACCATTCCTAAACTTGTGAGTTTTGCTAACCACTCAATCATCCTTAAAACATGGTTCTGAACCCGTATACCATCAGTCATCCTAGTGTGGAAGAGGCTCTTCGATATCTCATATCGTTGAGTCCTTTCCTATTCCTGAAACAATTTACAGACATGTAGGAGAATGGATCTGACATCTATATTTCATGCTATCTCTATAACTCAGGAGTCATAGAGCCCAACATATAACACTGAGCAAGAGTGGGGTCATCTATGTACTTCACGTAGCGAGTAATCTCATCCTTACTTGCCCATTCCTCGGGTGTAGGTATCACTGTAACAAGGATGTACGTAACTTTTTTCTATCATAAGAATGATTCTTAGGTTACTGAGCCAATCCATATAGTTTGGACTATTGAAGCTTATATTTTAATGATGAAACAAATTGATAGAGTTTATGATCTAATCTGTGTTTTGAGTAACACAAGACTAGCTTTGATCATGAAAAGACAATTAAAGTAGGAAGAATCAATGTTGGGCCAGAGTAGAATATGTCAAAAAATTAGATATTATATTGGCAGAATGCTACAAAGGTCAACCGATCATCAAGGATCAGTCGATGTGTAGGTGCTCATTGCATTCACCAAAGTGCAGGTGCTCATTGGAGAATGAGTTCATTAATTGATCCGCTCATGGAATGCTGGATGGTTGATGATGTCTTATTGTCAAACAGTGATTCTGTAGTCACAGTGGTATATTTGGTCCTTAGACTTGAAACACCAAGGATGTCCTATATGAGTACTTCACTCTTTGATACCAGATTTATAAGCCTAAACGTTCTAGATCTAGCATAGTCAGTCATCGGTAGTGGTAACCAACCTTACGAGGGCTATTGAGTATTAATAGAGAATCATCCGCTCTTAGTGTTATGAGATGAATATCTCATATGTTATTGCTCAAACAAATCCCTAGCCAGGGTCATTTGGATTGAGAGAGAAAGAGTTTTCTAGGAGAACCGATTAGAGTGAGGTTTGAATAGAAACTATATGGGCCTGATATCACCATGCCCGGTCTACGATTTCTAGGGTATTAGATGGATGAGAGACTATAGATACTTGGTAATAAAGAATAGACAAGTACAATGGATTTGATTCCTCTTTACTGTTTAGGGACTATGGCGTAGTGGCCTAGTATGTCCGTAGTCGATGAGTCGAGTGAATTATTATAAAGATAATAATTCATTGAGCTAGAAGGAGTTCTGATAGGTATGACTCACGGCCAGCTTGATATTAGGCCTAGAGGGCCATACACATATGGTAGGTGTTGCGATGAGTAGAGGTTCAGATATGAGATATCCGTTGGAGCCCCTATCTTATTGGATATCCAATAAACCCCTGAATTATTGGATCTTATGGATGAGATCCAATAAGAACCAATGAGAGATTATTGGGTAGGACCCACTAATCTAAGTAGCATGGGTAATTGGATGGAGATCTAGTACCTAATATGGTAGGATCTATTATGGTAAGTTGACAAGGGGCCTCTATAAATAGGAGAGAACCAAAAGGCCATGGGCTAGATTCTTTTTAGTTGTCTCCTCCTATTCTCCTCTCTCCCACTCCTCATACTACGGTCCCTATTTGGGGCGTGTGGACAGCAAGAAGAGGCAGCCACTTCTTGATTGCATGGTGCGCGTGAGGAAGAGATTTGGGTAGCGATTTGAGAAACATCTTTGCAGCCCCTACCATATGAATCATTACTATAGAGGATGATAGTTGACCTTCTTCATCATCTCTCATAGATCTATAGGTTTTCAGAGACATACGATCTCCCTAGGTAACACATATTTCTTATATGGGTAGTTTTTCGGTTTTACGGGTTTTTACGAACCTATATTTGCATGATGATGAAACCTTATTTTTTTACAAAAATTTTGGAATTTTATTTTTTATTCTTTTACTGAACATATGATGTCACCCCAGATTTCCCAATATTGGTATCAGAGTCAGGTTACTCGTGCAAAAGATTGGTCTTTAAACTGTGTGTGTTGTGTTCAATCATGTTGCAATTATTTTGCATGATTGTTGTGATTTTTTTTTGTCATAGATTAGAAATCTATGTTATACCTTTTCTTAATGTTTAGAGGTGTTTAAGAGAGGGCTTTTGATATCAAATTTGTTGACACAAAAGGGGAAGAAAGGATAGCAATTGTTGCTGCCCCTTGGATTAGCCGAAGGCTGCTTGTAGCCTTAGCCGAGAGCTCCACTTTGCTACTCTCGACTAGACCAAAAGCAGTAGGAATGAGAGGCTGCTCTCAACTTGCTGCATGGCAGCCCCTGCAGCCAGGTTTCCTGGCTATAGGGGGCACCAAAGGTGGCTAGGGTTTCCTGGCAGCCCAAGTGCCCCTAGCGGCTAGGACTCCTGGCCGCATGGGGCAAATAGGTGGCCCATTTTCCTGGTCACCTATGGCAGCCCTACAGCAATAGTTTCCTAGCTGCAAGGGACTCCTTGGTGGCTAGGGTTTGCTAGCCACATAAGGCAGTCCAGTGGCCTAGGATTCATGGCTTTAGGGGAGTCCCTACACGGTAAGATTTCCTTGCTAAAGAAGGAACTACTTGCTATATAGGGCACCCTATGATAGGGTCCTTCTTAGCAACCTTTACTTTAACTGGCCTGCCCTTGCCCTTTCCCTTCTTACGGGATTTTTCTGCCTTCCATTTCTTTTTGGTCTTACCAGTATTGAGAACTAACTTCTCTTTCTTGATAGTGCTCTCTGCCCCCCTCAAAATATTGAGGAGCTCAGGGAGAGTCATCTCAAGCATGTTGATATTAAAATTCATTATGAACTAAGAAAAGAAATATGGTAGAGATTGAAGTACAAGATCCACATAGTTTATTCTCTAAGACCATTCCTAAACTTGTAAGTTTTGCTATCCACACAATCATCCTTAGAACATGGTTTTGAACCGGTATCTCATCAGTCATCCTAGTGTGGAAGAGGCTCTTCGATATCTCATATCGTTGAGTCCTTTCCTATTCCTGAAACAATTTACTGACATGTAGGAGAATGGATCTGACATCTATATTTCATGCTATCTCTATAACTCAGGAGTCATAGAGCCCAACATATAACACTGAGCAAGAGTGGGGTCATCTATGTACTTCACGTAGCGAGTAATCTCATCCTTACTTGCCCATTCCTCGGGTGTAGGTATCACTGTAACAAGGATGTACGTAACTTTTTTCTATCATAAGAATGATTCTTAGGTTACTGAGCCAATCCATATAGTTTGGACTATTGAAGCTTATATTTTAATGATGAAACAAATTGATAGAGTTTATGATCTAATCTGTGTTTTGAGTAACACAAGACTAGCTTTGATCATGAAGAGACAATTAAAGTAGGAAGAATCAATGTTGGGCCAGAGTAGAATATGTCAAAAAATTAGATATTATATTGGCAAAATGCTACAAAGGTCAACCGATCATCAAGGATCTGTCGATGTGTAGGTGCTCATTGCATTCACCAAAGTGCAGGTGCTCATTGGAGAATGAGTTCATTAATTGATCCGCTCATGGAATGTTGGATGGTTGATGATGTCTTATTTTCAAACAGTGATTTTGTAGTTATAGTGGTATATTTGGTCCTTAGACTTGAGACACCAAGGATGTCCTATATGAGTACTTCACTCTTTGATACCAGATTTATAAGCCAAAACATTCTAGATCTAGCATAGTCAGTCATCGGGAGTGGTAGCCAACCTTACGAGGGCTATTGAGTATTAATAGATAATCATCCGCTCTTTGTGTTATGAGAGGAATATCTCATATGTTATTCCTCAAACAAATCCCTAGCTAGGGTCATTTGGATTGAGAGAGAAAGAGTTTTCTAGGAGAACCGATTAGAGTGAGGCTCGAATAGAAACTATATGGGCCTGATAGCACCATGCCCGGTCTACGATTTCTAGGGTATTAGATGGATGAGAGACTATAGATACGTGGTAACAAAGAATAGACAAGTACAATGGATTTGATTCCTCTGTACTGTTTAGGGACTATGGCGTAGTGGCCTAGTATTTCCGTAGTCGATGAGTCTTTTGAATTATTATAAAGATAATAATTCACTGAGCTAGAAGGAGTTCTGATGGGTATGACTCACGGCCAGCTTGATATTAGGCCTAGAGGGTCATACACATATGGTAGGTGTTGCGATGAGTAGAGGTTCAGATATGAAATATCCGTTGGAGCCCCTATCTTATTGGATATCCAATAAACCCCTGAATTATTGGATCTTATGGATGAGATCCAATAAGAACCAATGAGAGATTATTGGGTAGGACCCACTAATCTAAGTAGCATGGGTAATTGGATGGAGATCCAGTACCTAATATGGTAGGATCTATTATGGTAAGTTGACAAGGGGCCTCTAAAAATAGGAGAGAACCAAAAGGCCATGGGCTAGATTCTTTTTAGTTGTCTCCTCCTATTCTCCTCTCTCCCACTCCTCATTCTACGGTCCCTATTTGGGGCGTGTGGACAGCAAGAAGAGGCAGCCACTTCTTGATTGCATGGTGCGCGTGAGGAAGAGATTTGGGTAGCGATTTGAGAAACATCTTTGCAGCCCCTACCATATGAATCATTACTATAGAGGATTATAGTTGACCTTCTTCATCATCTCTCATAGATATATAGGTTTCAGAGACATATTATCTTCCTAGGTAACACATATTTCTTATATGGGTAGTTTTTCAGTTTTACGGGTTTTTACGCACCTATATTTGCATGATGATGAAACCTTATTTTTTTACAAAAATTTTGGAATTTTATTTTTTATTCTTTTACTGAACATATGATGTCACCCCAGATTTCCCAAAATTGGTATCAGAGTCAGGTTGCTCGTGCAAAAGATTGGTCTTTAAGCTGTGTGTGTTGAGTTCAATCATGTTGCAATTATTTTGCATGATTGTTGTGATTTTTTTGTCATAGATTAGAAATCTATGTTATACCTTTTCTTAATGTTAAGAGGTGTTTAAGAGAGGGCTTTTGATATCAAATTTGTTGACACAAAAGGGGAAGAAAGGGTAGCAATTGTTGCTGCCCCTTGGATTAGCCGAAGGCTGCTTGTAGCCTTAGCCGAGAGCTCCAATTTGCTGCTCTCGACTAGACCAAAAGCAGCAGGAATGAGAGGCTGCTCTCAACTTGCTGCATGGCAGCCCCTGCAGCAAGGTTTCTTGGCTATAGGGGGCACCAAAGGTGGCTAGGGTTTCCTGGCCGCCCAAGTGCCCCTAGTGGCTAGGACTCCTGGCCGCATGGGGCAAATAGGTGGCCCATTTTCCTGGTCACCCATGGCAGCCCTACAGCAATAGTTTCCTAGCTGCAAGGGACTCCTTCTTGGCTAGGGTTTGCTAGCCACACAAGGCAGCCCAGTGGCCTAGGATTCATGGCTTTAGGGGAGTCCCTACACGGTAAGATTTCCTTTCTAAAGAAGGAACTACTTGCTATATAGGGCACCCTATGGTAGGGTCCTTCTTAGCAACCTTTACTTTACCCAGCCTGCCCTTGCCCTCTCCCTTCTTAAGGGATTTTTCTGCCTTCCTTTTCTTTTTAGTCTTACCAGTATTGAGAACTAACTTCTCTTTCTTGATAGTGCTCTCTGCCCCCCTCAAAATATTGAGGAGCTCAGGGAGAGTCATCTCAAGCATGTTGATATTAAAATTCATTATGAACTAAGAAAAGAAATATGGTAGAGATTGAAGTACAAGATCCACATAGTTTATTCTCTAAGACCATTCCTAAACTTGTAAGTTTTGCTATCCACACAATCATCCTTAGAACATGGTTTTGAACCGGTATCTCATCAGTCATCCTAGTGTGGAAGAGGCTCTTCGATATCTCATATCGTTGAGTCCTTTCCTATTCCTGAAACAATTTACTGACATGTAGGAGAATGGATCTGACATCTATATTTCATGCTATCTCGATAACTCAGGAGTCATAGAGCCCAACATATAACACTGAGCAAGAGTGGAGTCATCTATGTACTTCACGTAGCGAGCAATCTCATTCTTACTTGCCCATTCCTCGGGTGTAGGTATCACTGTATCAAGGATGTACGTAATTTTTTTCTATCTAAAGAATGATTCTTAGGTTACTGAGCCAATCCATATAGTTTGGACTATTGAAGCTTATATTTTAATGATGAATCAAATTGATAGAGTTTATGATCTAATCTGTGTTTTGTGTAACACAAGACTAGCTTTGATCATGAAGAGACAATTAAAGTAGGAAGAATCAATGTTGGGCCAGAGTAGAATATGTCAAAAAATTAGATATTATATTGGCTGAATGCTACAAAGGTCAACCGATCATCAAGGATCAATCGATGTGTAGGTGCTCATTGCATTCACCAAAGTGCAGGTACTCATTGGAGAATGAGTTCATTAATTGATCCGCTCATGGAATGCTGGATAGTTGATGATATCTTATTTTCAAACAGTGATTCTGTAGTCATAGTAGTATATTTGGTCCTTAGACTTGAGACACCAAGGATGTCCTATATGAGTACTTCACTCTTTGATACCAGATTTATAAGTCTAAACGTTCTAGATATAGCATAGTCAGTCATCGGGAGTGGTCGCCAACCTTACGAGGGCTATTGAGTATTAATAGAGAATCATCCGCTCTTAGTGTTATGAGAGGAATATCTCATATGTTATTGCTCAAACAAATCCCTAGCCAGGGTCATTTGGATTGAGAGAGAAAAAGTTTTCTAGGAGAACCGATTAGAGTGAGGCTCGAATAGAAACTATATGGGCCTGATAGCACCATGCCCGGCCTACGATTTCTAGGGCATTAGATGGATGAGAGACTATAGATACGTGGTAACAAAGAATAGACAAGTACAATGGATTTGATTCCTCTGTACTGTTTAGGGACTATGACGTAGTGGCCTAGTATGTCCGTAGTCGATGAGTCGAGTGAATTATTATAAAGATAATAATTCACTGAGCTAGAATGAGTTTTGATAGGTATGAGTCATGGCCAGCTTGATATTAGGCCTAGAGGGTCATACACATATGGTAGGTGTTGCGATGAGTAGAGGTTCAGATATGAGATATCCGTTGGAGCCCCTATCTTATTGGATATCCAATAAACCCCTGAATTATTGGATCTTATGGATGAGATCCAATAAGAACCAATGAGAGATTATTGGGTAGGACCTACTAATCTAAGTAGCATGGGTAATTGGATGGAGATCTAGTACCTAATATGGTAGGATCTATTATGGTAAGTTGACAAGGGGCCTCTATAAATAGGAGAGAACCAAAAGGCCATGGGCTAGATTCTTTTTAGTTGTCTCCTCCTATTCTCCTCTCTCCCACTCCTCATACTGCGGTCCCTATTTGGGGCGTGTGGACAGCAAGAAGAGGATGCCACTTCTTGATTGCATGGTGCGCGTGAGGAAGAGATTTGGGTAGCGATTTAAGAAACATCTTTGCTGCCCCTACCATATGAATCATTACTATAGAGGATGATAGTTGACGTTCTTCATCATCTCTCATAGATCTATAGGTTTTCAGAGACATACGATCTCCCTAGGTAACACATATTTCTTATATGGGTAGTTTTTCGGTTTTACGGGTTTTTACGCACCTATATTTGCATGATGATGAAACCTTATTTTTTTTACAAAAATTTTAGAATTTTATTTTTTATTCTTTAATGAACATATGATGTCACCCAAGATTGGTATCAGAGCCAGGTTGCTCGTGCAAAAGATTGGTCTTTAAACTGTGTGTGTTGTGTTCAATCATGTTGTAATTATTTTGCATGATTGTTGTGATTTTTTTGTCATAGATTAGAAATCTATGTTATACCTTTTCTTAATGTTAAGAGGTGTTTAAGAGAGGGCTTTTGATATCAACTTTGTTGACACAAAAGGGGAAGAAAGGGTAGCAATTTTTTTGCCCCTTGGATTAGCCGAAGGCTGCTTGTAGCCTTAGCCGAGAGCTCCACTTTGCTGCTCTCGACTATACCAAAAGCAGCAGGATTGAGAGGCTGCTCTCAACTTACTGCATGGCAGCCCCTGCAGCCAGGTTTCCTGGCTATAGGGGGCACAAAAGGTGGCTAGGGTTTCCTGGCCGCCCAAATGCCCCTAGTGGTTAGGACTCCTGGCCGCATGGGGCAAATAGGTGGCTCATTTTCCTGGTAACCCATGGCAGCCCTACAGCAATAGTTTCCTAGCTGCAAAGGACTCCTTGGTGGCTAGGGTTTGCTAGCCACACAAGGCAGTCCAGTGGCCTAGGATTCATGGCTTTAGGGGAGTCCCTACATGGTAAGATTTCCTTGCTCAAGAAGGAACTACTTGCTATATAGGGCACCCTATGGTAGGGTCCTTCTTAGCAACCTTTACTTTACCCGGCCTGCCCTTGCCCTTTCCCTTCTTAAGGGATTTTTCTGCCTTCCTTTTCTTTCTGGTCTTACTAGTATTGAGAACTAACTTCTCTTTCTTGATAGTGCTCTCTGCCCCCCTCAAAATATTGAGAAGCTCAGGGAGAGTCATCTCAAGCATGTTGATATTAAAATTCATTATGAACTAAGAAAAGAAAAATGGTAGAGACTGAAGTACAAGATCCACAGAGGTTATTCTCTAAGACCATTCCTAAACTTGTGAGTTTTGCTATCCACTCAATCATCCTTAGAACATGGTTCTGAACCGGTATCCCATCAGTCATCCTAGTGTGGAAGAGGCTCTTCGATATCTCATATCGTTGAGCCCTTTCCTATTCCTGAAACAATTTGCAGACATGTAGAAGAATGGATCTGACATCTATATTTCATGCTATCTCTATAACTCAGGAGTCATAGAGCCCAACATATAACACTGAGCAAGAGTGGAGTCATCTATGTACTTCACGTAGCGAGCAATCTCATCCTTACTTGCCCATTCCTCGGGTGTAGGTATCACTGTATCAAGGATGTACGTAATTTTTTTTCTATCATAAGAATGATTCTTAGGTTACTGAGCCAATCCATATAGTTTGGACTATTGAAGCTTATATTTTAATGATGAAACAAATTGATAGAGTTTATGATCTAATATGTGTTTTGAGTAACACAAGACTAGCTTTGATCATAAAGAGACAATTAAAGTAGGAAGAATCAATGTTGGGCCAGAGTAGAATATGTCAAAAAATTAGATATTATATTGGCAGAATGCTACAAAGGTCAACCGATCATCAAGGATCAGTCGATGTGTAGTTGCTCATTGCATTCACCAAAGTGCAGGTGCTCATTGGAGAATGAGTTCATTAATTGATCCGCTCATGGAATGCTGGATGGTTGATGATGTCTTATTTTCAAACAGTGATTCTGTAGTCATAGTGGTATATTTGGTCCTTAGACTTGAGACACCAATGATGTCCTATATGAGTACTTCACTCTTTGATACCAGATTTATAAGCCTAAACGTTCTAGATCTAGCATAGTCCGTCATCGGGAGTGGTAGCCAACCTTACGAGGGCTATTGAGTATTAATAGAGAATCATCCGCTCTTCGTGTTATGAGAAGAATATCTCATATGTTATTGCTCAAACAAATTCCTAGCCAGGGTCATTTGGATTGAGAGAGAAAGAGTTTTCTAGGAGAACCGATTAGAGTGAGTCTCGAATAGAAACTATATGGGCCTGATAGCACCATGCCCGGTCTACGATTTCTAGGGTATTAGATGGATGAGAGACTATAGATACGTGGTAACAAAGAATAGACAAGTACAATGGATTTGATTCCTCTGTACTGTTTAGGGACTATGGCGTAGTGGCCTAGTATGTCCGTAGTCGATGAGTCGAGTGAATTATTATAAACATAATAATTCACTGAGCTAGAATGAGTTCTGATAGGTATGACTCATGGCCAGCTTGATATTAGGCCTAGAGGGTCATACACATATGGTAGGTGTTGCGATTAGTAGAGGTTCAGATATGAGATATCCGTTGGAGCCCCTATCTTATTGGATATCCAATAAACCCCTGAATTATTGGATCTTATGGATGAGATCCAATAAGAACCAATGAGAGATTATTGGGTAGGACCCACTAATCTAATTAGCATGGGTAATTGGATGGAGATCTAGTACCTAATATGGTAGGATCTATTATGGTAAGTTGACAAGGGGCCTCTATAAATATGAGAGAACCAAAAGGCCATGTGCTAGATTCTTTTTAGTTGTCTCCTCCTATTCTCCTCTCTCCCACTCCTCATACTGCGGTCCCTATTTGGGGCGTGTGGACTGCAAGAAGAGGAAGCCACTTCTTAATTGCATGGTGCGCGTGAGGAAGAGATTTGGGTAGCGATTTAAGAAACATCTTTGCTGCCCCTACCATATGAATCATTACCATAGAGGATGATAGTTGACCTTCTTCATCATCTCTCATAGATCTATAGGTTTTCATAGACATACGATCTCCCTAGGTAACACATATTTCTTATATGGGTAGTGTTTCGGTTTTACGGGTTTTTACGCACCTATATTTGCATGATGATGAAACCTTATTTTTTTACAAAAATTTTGGAATTTTATTTTTTATTCTTTTACTGAACATATGATGTCATCCCAGATTTCCCAATATTGGTATCAGAGCCAGGTTGCTCGTGCAAAAGATTAGTCTTTAAACTGTGTGTGTTGTGTTCAATCATGTTGCAATTATTTTGCATGATTGTTGTGATTTTTTTGTCATAGATTAGAAATCTATTTTATACCTTTTCTTAATGTTAAGAGGTGTTTAAGAGAGGGCTTTTGATATCAAATTGGTTGACACAAAAGGGGAAGAAAGGGTAGCAATTGTTGCTGCCCCTTGGATTAGCCGAAGGCTGCTTGTAGCCTTAGCCGAGAGCTCCACTTTGCTGCTCTCGACTAGACCAAAAGCAGCAGGAATGAGAGGCTGCTCTCAACTTGCTGCATGGCAGCCCCTACAGCCAGGTTTCCTGGCTATAGGGGGCACCAAAGGTGGCTAGGGTTTCCTGGCCGCCCAAGTGCCCCTAGTGGCTAGGACTCCTGGCCGCATGGGGCAAATAGGTGGCCCATTTTCCTGGTCACCCATGGCAGCCCTCCAGCAATAGTTTCCTAGCTGCAAGGGACTCCTTGGTGGCTAGGGTTTGCTAGCCACACAAGGCAGTCCAGTGGCCTAGGATTCATGGCTTTAGGGGAGTCCCTACACGGTAAGATTTCCTTGCTCAAGAAGGAACTACTTGCTATATAGGGCACCCTATGGTAGGGTTCCCAAAATACTACATATAATTAATTATTGTTATCTAGTAGTCCTACATTGTGATGTGTACATATGATGTGTGATGTGAACGGATGATCATGGATCGTGTGATGTGTGTGCACATATGATGTGATTATTATTATTATTGGGGCTTACGAGTAACCAATTTATTTCTCATTTATTGTTAGGCATGCATGCTTGTGATTAAGTTGTAATTACATGAGGAGGCATAGTAGGAGCATGGAAGCAATAGCGAGAACCACGAGGTCGAGATGAATAATCGCAACTCATGGAGATGCAGTGAGATGCCGACGGAACCGATGAGGATGAGATGGACGATCACAATGCATGGAGATGCGCTACTACACACATAGATCTTGATGTGAGTGATTAGGCCCACTAGCTCGAGTTTGATCACATTAGGATGTGGTCCATGATCATCTGGTGTGATTTCTCATGTGATGTTTGATTGATTATACGCCTACTATATATATATATATATATATATATATATATATATATATATATATATATATATATATATATATATATATATATATATATACATGCGATGTACATATATATTAAATATGTATGTATGTGACATATCATATTAGGAGACTGAAATAAAATCTCCACTCTCGATAATATTAAGTCGATAAATGTGAGGCAATTAAATTGACCCATATGACCTTCCATCGTTATAGGAAGAAATCAATTCCCGACATAGGTTGAGTTGGTCGAGTCCCTCGGGGCTCACCTATATTGCGATTCAAGATCTTGCCTATGACATAGAAATGTCACCGGTGACCTAAGGACATGGTATGCTTGGTCGAGTCCCTCGAGGGCATATCATTGAATCAGACCCATCTTGTAACGATAGTGATGACTTAACTATATGTTATGGTTGGTCGAGTCCCTCGAGACCATGATGGTTCCGAGGCTGAACAGGACGTAAGTTATAAGGAGTTGTGATTGGCAATAATTGCTTACCTTTTAGGCTTAGTGTAATTAGTCGAGTCCCTCGAGGTTACGTTGAGATGCCAATTAGATCCCGATCGCCACTAGAGATCTATCGAAGATCTTTGATTCATATATCAGAGGAAGTTGTGTGCTTCGCAAGAAAATAGTATGAGCAGATTAAGATAGAAGACCATATCTTAGTTGTTTATTTTTTCAAAGTCTACATGTTATTTATTTATGATACATGTTTATTTTCAGAAAATATCGCTTTCAAATCTCTTATTTAGTATACTTGATGTAAATCACCTCACTGGTCTATGTTAGGACCGTGAAGACACTAAGAGGGAAGGGGAGGGTGAATTAGTACTTTCGATGAAAACGACGGTTCAAAAATTCTCATTCGATGAAATCATATTGGAATGACGTTTAAACTTAAAATGTTTACATAAGTAGTAATAAGCGGATAAAGCAGTTACAAAATAAGTAAACAAGTAGAGAAAGGGAGGCACACCAATTTTATAGTGGTTCGATCATCGTGACCTACATCCACTCCCGATTCCTCTTCACTCGAGGCCATCGGTTTCCACTACCCGATCTTCTTTCAATGGGCGAAGATCAAATACCATTTTACACCCTTTTTATCCTTTTCACAGGTTTAGGAGATAACCATTATAATTACTCACCCTTTTTTTTAAACTTCTCCCAACACTTAGAGCTTGAGAGGAGTTTTCACAATATTCCAACATCATTTTCTTTCTTTTTTGCTCTCAGTTGATGTGTGCACCAAGTAGGGATGAGTGAGGTTTTTATAAGCCTCAAATGGATTCAAATTTAGAGCCAAAATGATCTCATCCGGGGTTTTTGGGGTACTAGTGGTACCACCACCTGCTAGTATGACACTGGGCGATACCATCGCCCAATCTGGTGGTACTATCACCTGACACAGTCTCGGAGACTGTGTCTTAGAGACTGAGCTTCTGGCGGTGCCACTGCCTGACCCAACTTTTGGGTCATTGAATGAGCCTTTCTCTTGGCCCAAAATAGCCTCAACATATGCCCAATTGGTCCCTAATTGAGTTGGCTTAATTCCAACCCAATTATAACTTAAAACTACTTCGATCTAGATAATTATTACAAAGCATTAATCACATGTTGTCCAACATATCATTGGTTCATCGGCACTTCGTCCAATCCTTCGATGCATCGTCCTTTTTTGCGGCCTTTTGCTTAATCGGCATGTTGACCTCCGTAACTTCAATCTTCTTGGCACAATGTCCGCTCTTCTAGGATTGATGCCCGAACTCATGGCATAAAGCATTCTGTCGACCCATCGACCGATCCTCAATGATCGGTTGACATATTCCACAAGGGAAGCAAAATTGCTATTTTGTACATCTCAAGAGAAGCAAAATTACAAGCTTGCGCATCGCAAAAACTTATTAAGCTTGCACATTTTAATAACTTGCTAGATGCACTTTTCCCATTTTTATTGATGACAAAGGGGGAGAAGTAATGATGATTTGAAACATTTCATATTTTGGTATCACGCATGCCCAAGTAACGATGATTTCAAAATTAATTGTTTTGGTATCATGTCTAATGATGATTTGTAATGGTTTGAATTGTGTATGTTATACATTGATGACTTGAAACTATGTTTAAATGATGATGCACAATTTATAAAATTTTGATATGATTGTTGCATATGATTAAAATTATTTCACTTGAATTCAAATGCTATTAATTTTTTTTGAATTCAAGTTTGCTTTATTTTGATATGGCATATAGGTAAGGAGAGTTAAGGTTAACTCCGTCATCAATTGGTTGTCATCATCAAAAATGGAGAGGTTATTGAATGTCAGATTTTGATGATGAAATCAATTGATTAGTTTATGATATAATTGTTAGGATCAAGAGCACTAAGAGGGGGGGGGGGGGTGAATTAGTGCAGCGGAAAACCTTCTACGATTAAAAAAAACGTTCGTTCGATAAAAGTGATTTCAGTAAGAAAGTCGATTCGTAAATCACTTTAACTTTTGATTAAGCAAGATGCAGCAAAGATATAAATGCAGTTTGCAGTTATGGTTCAAATCAGATAGTAGGCGCAAACTGAAATATGATATTCGTACGAAAAAACTGATTTACGTCTAAATGCTTATTCGTAAATCACTTGATTAAGCGAGATGCAGTTAAAGCAAGGATATAAAGGCAGTTTGCAGTTATGATAGAAATCAAAACGTAAGCGCAAACTAAAATATGATGATCGTACGATAAAACTGATTTACGTCTAAACGCCGATTTGGAAAGTGCAAAGCTTGAAACCCAATCGTATATGCGCAGAAAGCAGTAAGCTTTTGATGAGGTTTGCAGTAAAGATAATATGCTCAAAGTAAATGCAAACCGAGATTCAGAGTAGTTTGGTCAATCTTGACCTACTCCACTTTTGGCTTCCTCCACCGACGAGGTCACCGACATCAACTAGAGGCCTTCTTTCAATAGGCGAAGGCCAACCACCCTTTTACAGTTTCACTCCTTTTGACGGGCTTAGGAGACAACCCTTACAGAATTTCCTTTCCTCTCTTAACAGATTAGAACTTGAAAGAAAAGAGGAAGAAGAACTTTCAACTCATACAACACTTTTAAGCTCTAAAAATCACAAAGTAAAATCAGAATTTCGGTGGTTTCTAGGTTCCCTTTCAGTGCTGAAAGGGTGGGGTATTTATAGGCCCCAACCCAGTTTGAATTTGGAGCTCAAAACTGTCAATTCTCGAAATTTCGGGATCTGGCGGTTGCACCGCCTGGCAGAGCTCGAAGACTTAGCCTCTGGGCGATGCCACCTCCTGTCAGGGGCAGTTGCACCTCCTACCAGAGCTCGAAGACTGAGCTCAGGCGGTGCCACCGCCTGATTGAGGCGGTTGCACCGCTCAGCCAAAGCTCGGAGACCGAGCCCAAGCGGTGCCACCTCCTATCAGGGGAGGTTGCATCGCCCAGTCTCCCTCGGAGACTGAGCCCAAGCGGTGCCACCGCTTGGCAGAAATCAGGGTCCGAATGAGTTGATCCATTCGGCCCAATTTGGGTTTTTCAAGAGCCCAATTGCCCCAAGATTAAGTTAATGGAATCACCTCCCATTTCCAACTTAATCATTGTGCTAACTACGATATTTCCTAAGACATTTACTGCAACTTGCTCTGGTGCGTCAATCGCTTCTTCCGGCGAGCTTCCGACGAACTTCCATCGATCATCCGATGAACCCTCGGTGATGCTCCTGCGGACTTCCGGCAAACTCCTGGACTTGCGACGATCCACTTGGCGAGTTCCGACGAGCTTCTTTGGCAAGCTCATGGACTTCTCGGATTTGTTCCCGCAGAACCTTCGACGACTGTCCGAACTTCCGTCGAACTCTCGAACTTCCAACGTGATCATTGTCTTGACTCCGGCGCAACTCCTGCTGCATATCTTATTTTCATCGTAGTTAATCCTGCACACTTATCTCAACATATAGATTAGATAACAAATGACAATTGACTTCATCATCAAAATCCGAGATTCAACAATCTCCCCCTTTTGATGATGACAATCAATTGATAATGGAGTTAATCTTAACTCCCCCTGTCTATATGTCATACTTGAGATAAGTCATTTTTGAATTCAAAACCTTTGAATTCAAGAGACACATAGATAAGTTAAAATCATTTAAACTTATCAATACTCCCATCATGATTCCCATCATGATGTATCTCTCTGAAGATGATGTCAAGGCTTGACATTCATTTTCAAATTTTACATTACAAGTTTGAATGATGGTAATAGTAGCAATTCATCATATTGTAAGATATCAACATGTAAAACTGCGAAGTAAGATTTTGATATCATTACATGATACAAACAAGGCATAATGCAAATTATAGTAATCATAGCATCAATTCATATATCTCTTGGTGATGCAAGCATAGCATTAATACTCATATATTTCTCCCCCTTTGTCATCAACAAAAAGCATGGTAATTGTAATACCAGGAGAACAATATAAGCGAATTTTGAGCATAAGTGTGATGCCTTTACTAGGTTCATGTCATTTTCAATAGTGAGTCAATTATGCAACCATGACATGGAGATATCAATTCTGTTTTTACCCCGCATCTCCACAATCTATTTGTGAGTTTACTTTAAATGAAATTAAAATTGATGAGAGATTAAATCTTGCTTCATTTTCACAAGGATCAAGATATGTATTAGAAACGAATCCTTGTTAGTAAAAACACTATCATTCATATAATCAGGAATCATTTTATTAAATCAATTTCTTTAAAGAATATTCTTCACATAGGTGTATGAGAGATGTATTTCATATGTCAACAATGATGAGAATTAAACTTGTTATGGCGTATGCTTTATTAAGTCCGGAAGAGGATAATGTATCGAGAAACTCCGATTTTTAAGAGAATCCGAAAACGAAATTAAGACTTTTATGCATTCGGACAAGACTGTGCTATTGATTTTCAAATATGATCATGAAGACAAAACATGCTTATCATCATGGAAATTTTTATATTCATACACATAATTTCTAACATGTAATTGTGTAAAATCATTATAGCAATTAAGTGAAATTGATCAATCAATCAATAAAGTCCGAAAAATAATTTCAACAAGTTTATGTATTCGGACACATCAGCATTCCTAATTCTCTTCTTATGAAATCAAATTGTTCTTCACTTAGAGGTTTTGTAAAAATATCAGCTAGTTGATGTTTAGTGTTATGGCAATAATAATATCATGACAATGTCGTGACTCATCAACTGCATTGGTATATCATTTTCTCAAATCATATTTATCATGGAAACCAAGGCACAAGGTTTTCAAAGTAGTTATAAAAACATTTAGTTTCAATGTAAAATCTGACAATGAATAACGAGATTAAACAATGATAGATATTTGTAACTCTGCATATGCTCACAAATAAATACATCAGGTAACCATATCAAGGATCAAGGCAAAGGGCATCATGGTGAGTAACAGAAAGAGTTTACAATAACAATAGGTGATTGTGTTCACATACAAGCTCATTCAGGAGGTGAAAAATTAAAGTGCCTAAATAAAGAGTCAAATTGTCGATGAATTTGCTGCAGCTTAGATAGGATTTGATCTTGTCGATGTTCAAGTCGTTCTTGTCTTTGTTCAAATTGGTCCATCTGAATCTCAATATCTTCGATAGATGATGCAGTAGCTTGCTCAAATGAATGTGTTTCCTCAAAGGGACAGATCAGAGGAGATTGATTACCCCTAAAGACTGGTATTTTCGGTTCCGGTTCAGGTTGGGGGGGATCGGTTCTTCTAGGCATTCTAACCCAGTTACCATTTCTATAAACACATCTTAATCGGTGAAGTAGATTTTTATTTATTATGCTAAACCTATATACTTTTATTACTTCTTCTTCCGGTGGTATTGGAATATCGTATGCTTTCAGTATTCTAGTAATTATACCACCATATGAAAGCATCATGTCTTTCTTAGATAGTTCTAACATGTTTTGCTGGATAAGATAACCAAGACAAATATCATGTCCTTTCATGATTCAATACATAGTTCCTAATTCTATTTGGCTTACTTCATCATGATGGTATTGTTTAGGGAGAATGATGCTAGTTAGGATATGATGAAGTACCTTAGTGTTTAGTGGTAGTAGATGTTCACAACTTTTAGGAACAAATAAAAATTGTTCCTAAGGCTTCAACATATGTTGTCCCAACAGTTTCATCATCCCATGATCCTCTAAAATAAAGTCCTCTATTTTTTAGGGGAATGCATATCATGTCGCAAATGAATTTATCCGTAATGGAGATGTGTTGTCCTAAGAGATAGGTAGACATTCGTTCTTCTTCATCTACTTGTATATTGTTGTAAAACAATCTAACAAGTCTTGGATAGATGGGTTCACTATTTGTAAAATAGGGAGTAGATCTAAGTTTGCAAATCATTGGATTGTCTCTAAGTCTCTTAGTTCATTTAAATTTACATGTTTTCCCTTATTGACACTCCTAAGTTCGAAAGAGGAAAACTTTTCAGCATGATATTTTGAAACGAAAAGGGTAAGATCAAAATCTTCCACTAATCTCCTCTTCCCTTTGTCCCTTGAGGATCTTCTAGACCCCATAACTACTGCTATTTAAGAGGGTAGTAATGAGCAAGAGTAAATGAATCAAAAACAGAATTTAAGGGGTTCTTAGAGAATACCTTAGTGAGATCTTCAATAGAAGGAGAGATTGTTGATCTTTTGCTTCAAAATGAGGAGTATTTGGGATGCTATGAGGGGTGAAATGGAGGTGGCGAAGCTTTGGAAGAGTAAAGAGGGGAAGGGAGTGAGTTGGGGTCGGTTCCACCGCCGGCCCTAGCTCAGGTTAAAAAGAGGCAGAATTGCGGGTGATTGTACCGCTGGTTGGGGCGGTGCAACCGCTTGCAACACGTGACAGCCGAAGGTGCTACTCTAAATGTCGTGCACATGTTTGTGACAGATTATTCAAGTTGGTAAGCCTTGCAAGTTCATGACAAACTTAGTAAGTTCATGATATAGTTGGATTCGAAAGTAACGAACGGTTGACTTCAATGGGTTCAAAAATCCAGAGGATATGTGAAGTGAGAATCATGGGTTTCCAATTCTGAGGGATCAAATAGGATTGTATCTATATCGCATTTGTAATTTTAATTTTCTAATCCTCTTCTGTTATTTAGGCTAGAGAGCATCGCGAGTTCTTTTCGGATCTCGGGTTATGAATATCGAGAATCCAAAGAGCAGGATATTATTTCTTGCTCCCAGCTTATGATGTTTTATATCTTTACAAGAAAGGATGATCTTTAGGTACCCATTTGCTTTTGGGTGCCTTAAAAATAGATCTACATTTTTTATCATGTTGCATAGAATTTATCATGGTTCCTTTAGGAACCCAAATTAATCTGTTCAGACTAATTTTCTTGAACGGACAATAATGTGTTTTGTGTCGAAGTTTGCAACAAAAGTTGCATTTGTTTTGGTGTCAAACATGTAAGATGGGGCCTTTCATGAAGGTGGTTGGATTTTGGTGAGGACTTCTCACAAATCCGATTCCACTTCTTTTGGGAACGTGACCCTTGTTTGCAAGGATCATGTTCAAGGACTTGCTACCAACCTCGAATTTCTTCAAGGTGTCCTTAAGTAGCAAGTTTTCCTTTTGGAGAGTTTCTAGATCATGGCATTTTATGCATGAACCTAAACTATCATGATATTCAGTTTTTAACTTATCGAAATTACAAGTAAGACTATCATGCTCCTTTTTTAGCAATTTGTATTTTCTACTAATAATCTTGCATTCATCAAATAAGTCATGGAAGGCATTTAATAATTCATCAAATGATAAATCTGCATCTATTAAATTCGTTACCTCCTCTCCGATGGCCATTAAGGCGTAATGAGCAACTTGCTCGGTATTGGACTCCTCTTCTTCGGACACGCTCGAGTCATCCCACATTGCTTTGAGTGCCTTCTTCTTTGATGTTCTCTTTTTGACTTGGGGACAATCACTTTTGTAGTGTCCCGGCTTTTTGCACTCGTAGCAAATAACTTGGTCCTTCTTGGATTCAAGTTTATTTTTTGTGTCATTCTTAAACTTGTTTCTTTTAATAAATTTTTTAATTTTTCTTGTTAGAAGTGCCATGTCATCGTCATAGTCCTCATCACTTGAGTTTTCTCTCAAGTGGTCTTCTAAAGTTCTGAGTGTCATATCCTTCCTGTTCTTGGGAAGGATGTCTTCTTGCTCTTCATGAGCTTTACAAGTCATCTCGTAGGTCATTAATGACCCGATTAGTTCTTCAAGAGGGAAGTTGTTTAGATCTTTCGCCTCTTAAATAGCAGTGACTTTAGGATCCCAACTCTTAGGAAGGGATCTTAGAATCTTATTTACGAGCTCAAAATCCGAAAAACTTTTTCCGAGTCCTTTTAGACCGTTGACGACATCCGTGAAACGGGTAAACATGTCGCCAATAGTCTCACTCGGTTTCATCCAGAAAAGTTCGAAAGAATGTAACAAAAGATTGATTTTTGACTCTTTCACTCTACTTGTGCCTTCGTGAGTCACTTCGAGTGTGTGCTAAATATCAAATGCGGTTTCATAAACCGAAACACAGTTGAACTCGTTTTTATCAAGTGCACAAAATAAGGCATTCATAGCCTTTGCATTAAGAGCGAAAGCCTTCTTCTCCAATTCATTCCAATCGATCATTGGAAGAGAAGACTTCGAAAATCCATTTTCGACAAGATTCCAAAGTTCAAAATCCATAGAAATAAGAAAGATCCTCATTCGGGTCTTCTAATAGGTGTAGTCTGTCCCATTGAATATGGGTGGATGTGTAATAGAATGGCCCTCTTGGTTTCCAACGTATGTCATCTCTCTTGGGTTTTAATCCGTTTGAGAGTTAACCCCGCTCTGATACCAATTGTTAGGATCAAGAGCACTAAGAGGGGGGGGGGGGTGAATTAGTGTAGCGGAAAACCTTCTATGATTAAAAAAAATGTTCGTTCGATAAAAGTGATTTCAGTAAGAAAGTTGATTCGTAAATCACTTTAACTTTTGATTAAGCGAGATGCAGCAAAGATATAAATGCAGTTTGCAGTTATGGTTCAAATCAGATAGTAGGCGCAAACTGAAATATGATATTCGTACGAAAAAACTTATTTACGTCTAAATGCTGAATCGTAAATCACTTGATTAAGCGAGATGCAGTTAAAGCAAGGATATAAAGGCAGTTTGCAGTTATGATAGAAATCAAAACGTAAGCACAAACTGAAATATGATTATCGTACGATAAAACTGAATTACGTCTAAACGCCGATTTGGAAAGTACAAAGCTTGAAACCCAATCGTATATGCGCAGAAAGCAGTAAGCTTTTGAGGAGGTTTGCAGTAAAGATAATATGCTCAAAGTAAATGCAAACCGAGATTTAGAGTGGTTCGGTCAATCTTGACATACTCCACTTTTGGCTTCCTCCACCGACGAGGTTACCGACGTCAACTATAGGCCTTCCTTCAATAGGCGAAGGCCAACCACCCTTTTACAATTTTACTCCTTTTGACGGGCTTAGGAGACAACCCTTACAGAATTTCCTTTCCTCTCTTAACAGATTAGAACTTGGAAAAGAGGAAGAAGAACTTTCAACTCATACAACACTTTTGAGCTCTAAAAATTATAAAGTAAAATCAGAATTTCGGTGGTTTCTGGGTTCCCTTTCAGTGCTGAAAGGGTGGGGTATTTATAGGCCCCAACCCAGTTTGAATTTGGAGCTCAAAACAGTCAATTCCCGGAATTCCGGAATCTGACGGTTGCACCGCCTGACTGAGGCGGTTGCACCGCCTGGCAGAGCTTGAAGACTGAGCCTCTGGACGGTGCCACCTCCTGTCAGGGGCGGTTGCACCTCCTGCCAAAGCTCGAATACTGAGCTCAAGCGGTGCCACCGCCTGACTGAGGCGGTTGCACCGCTCAACCAGAGCTCGGAGACCGAGCCCAGGCAGTGCCACCTCCTGTCAGGGGAGGTTGCACCACCCAGTCTCACTCAGAGACTGAGCCCAGGCGGTGCCACCGCCTGGCTTGGGCGGTTCAATCACCTGGCAGAAATCAGGGTTCGAATGGGTTGATCCATTCGGCCCAATTTGGGTTTTTCAGGGGCCCAATTGCCCCAAGATTAAGTTAACGGGATCACCTCCTATTTCCAACTTAATCATTGTGCTAACTACGATATTTCTTAAGACATTTACTGCAACTTGCTCCGGTGCGTCAATCGCTTCTTCCGGCGAGCTTTCGGCGAACTTCCGTCGATCATCCGATGAACCCTCGGTGATGCTCCTACGGACTTCCGGCAAACTCCTGGACTTACGACGATCCACTTGGCGAGTTCCGATGAGCTTCTTTGGCAAGCTCATGGACTTCTCGGATTTGTTCCCGCAAAACCTCCGACGACTGTCCGAACTTCTATCGAACTCTCGAACTCCCAACGTGATCATTGTCTTGACTCCGACGCAACTCCTGCTGCATATCTTATTTTCATCATAGTTAATCCTGCACACTTATCTCAACATATAGATTAGATAACAAATGACAATTGACTTCATCATCAAAATCTGAGATTCAACAATAATTTATTCTTTGAGAAAAGTAATGCAGGACTAACTTCGACCAGAAAAGGCAAAATAATTAAAGCAAGAAAAATCAGATGTTGGGCTGGAGGCAAAAATTAGGTATCGAGCCGAAGAATCAGACATTGCGTCAAGATTAGGTGTTGCGAAAGTCAACATGTCGAAGGATCGAGCAATACACCGAAGGTTCGAACGATGTTTTGGAAGTTTGTTGGGAGTTTAGATGAACCAATGACATGCCGGACAACTTCGTTTTCTTATCTTGTAATTGTTTAGGTCTTATCGTAGTTAGGATATAAATTGAGTTAGTTTTGAGACAAATCTTACTAATTCAATTTGGGACCCATTGGTCCTGATCTGGGGTTGAGTTAGGCTCATAGGGAGGCTCATTCAGTGACCCAAAAGTGTGTCAAGCAGTGGCACCGCCAGAACTGGCGATGGAAACATCTGTGAGCTGGAAGAGTACGAAATGTACTTCTTTTGGGAGACCTGGTAGTGGTACCACTTGTGTCACCAGTGGTGGTACCGCTAGATTGGGCGGTAGTATTGCCTAGTATCAATCTGGCAGGTGATAGTATCGCTAGTTGTTTGGGGAGCAGGTAATGGTACCGTCTAGTATATCGAAAACCCAAGCAGTGCCACCTCCTGTCAGGGGAGGTTGCACCGCCCAGTCTCACTCAGAGATTGAGCCCAGGCGGTGCCACCGCCTGGCTTGGGCGGTTCAATCGCCTGGCAGAAATCAGGGTTCGAATGGGTTGATCCATTCGGCCCAATTTGGGTTTTTCAGGGGCCCAATTGCCCCAAGATTAAGTTAACGGGATCACCTCCTATTTCCAACTTAATCATTGTGCTAACTACGATATTTCCTAAGACATTTACTGCAACTTGCTCCGGTGCGTCAATCGCTTCTTCCGGCGAGCTTTCGGCGAACTTCCGTCGATCATCCGATGAACCCTCGGTGATGCTCCTACGGACTTCCGGCAAACTCCTGGACTTGCGACGATCCACTTGGCGAGTTCCGACGAGCTTCTTTGGCAAGCTCATGGACTTCTCGGATTTGTTCCCGCAAAACCTCCGACGACTGTCCGAACTTCTATCGAACTCTCGAACTCCCGACGTGATCATTGTCTTGACTCCGACGCAACTCCTGCTGCATATCTTATTTTCATCGTAGTTAATCCTGCACACTTATCTCAACATATAGATTAGATAACAAATGACAATTGACTTCATCATCAAAATCCGAGATTCAATAATAATTTATTCTTTGAGAAACGTAATGCAGGACTAACTTCGACCAGAAAAGGCAAAATAATTAAAGCAAGAAAAATCAGATGTTGGGCTGGAGGCAAAAATTAGGTATCGAGCCGAAGGATCAGACATTGCGTCAAGATTGGGTGTTGCGAAAGTCAACATGCCGAAGGATCGAGCAATACACCGAAGGTTCGAACGATGTTTTGGAAGTTTGTTGGGAGTTTAGATGAACCAATGACATGCCGGACAACTTTGTTTTCTTATCTTGTAATTGTTTAGGTCTTATCGTAGTTAGGATATAAATTGAGTTAGTTTTGAGACAAATCTTACTAATTCAATTTGGGACCCATTGGTCCTGATCTGGGGTTGAGTTGGGCTCATAGGGAGGCTCATTCAGTGACCCAAAAGTGTGTCAAGCAGTGGCACCGCCAGAACTGGCGATGGAAACATCTATGAGCTGGAAGAGTACGAAATGTACTTCTTTTGGGAGACCTGGCAGTGGTACCACTTGTGTCACCAGTGGTGGTACCGCTAGATTGGGCGGTAGTATTGCCTAGTATCAATCTGGCAGGTGATAGTATCGCTAGTTGTTTGGGGAGTAGGTAATGGTACCGTCTAGTATATCGAAAACCCAGGCAGTGCCACCTCCTGTCAGGGGAGGTTGCATCGCCCAGTCTCACTCAGAGACTGAGCCCAGGCGGTGCCACCGCCTGGCTTGGGCGGTTCAATCGCCTGGCAGAAATCAGGGTTCGAATGGGTTGATCCATTCGGCCCAATTTGGGTTTTTCAGGGGCCCAATTGCCCCAAGATTAAGTTAACGGGATCACCTCCTATTTCCAACTTAATCATTGTGCTAACTACGATATTTCCTAAGACATTTACTGCAACTTGCTCCGGTGCGTCAATCGCTTCTTCCGGCGAGCTTTCGGCGAACTTCCGTCGATCATCCGATGAACCCTCGGTGATGCTCCTACGGACTTCCGGCAAACTCCTGGACTTGCGACGATCCACTTGGCGAGTTCCGACGAGCTTCTTTGGCAAGCTCATGGACTTCTCGGATTTGTTCCCGCAAAACCTCCGACGACTGTCCGAACTTCTATCGATCTCTCGAACTCCCAACGTGATCATTGTCTTGACTCCGACGCAACTCCTGCTGCATATCTTATTTTCATCGTAGTTAATCCTGCACACTTATCTCAACATATAGATTAGATAACAAATGACAATTGACTTCATCATCAAAATCCGAGATTCAACAATAATTTATTTTTTGAGAAAAGTAATGCAGGACTAACTTCGACCAGAAAAGGCAAAATAATTAAAGCAAGAAAAAGCAGATGTTGGGCTGGAGGCAAAAATTAGGTATCGAGCCGAAGGATCAGACATTGCGTCAAGATTGGGTGTTGCGAAAGTCAACATGCCGAAGGATCGAGCAATACACCGAAGGTTCGAACGATGTTTTGGAAGTTTGTTGGGAGTTTAGATGAACCAATGACATGCTGGACAACTTCGTTTTCTTATCTTGTAATTGTTTAGGTCTTATCGTAGTTAGGATATAAATTGAGTTAGTTTTGAGACAAATCTTACTAATTCAATTTGGGACCCATTGGTCCTGATCTGGGGTTGAGTTGGGCTCATAGGGAGGCTCATTCAGTGACCCAAAAGTGTGTGAAGCAGTGGCACCGCCAGAACTGGCGATGGAAACATCTGTGAGCTGGAAGAGTACGAAATGTACTTCTTTTGGGAGACCTGGCAGTGGTAACACTTGTGTCACCAGTGGTGGTACCGCTAGATTGGGCGGTAGTATTGCCTAGTATCAATCTGGCAGGTGATAGTATCACTAGTTGTTTGGGGAGCAGGTAATAGTACCGTCTAGTATATCGAAAACCCAGGATGAAACCCCCTCCCCCTCCCCCTCCCTCCCTTCCCCCCCCCCCCCACCCCCCAATGTCATTTTCGATCTTTTCTTTCATCTTATAGATCATACTCTATAAAATCATCTTCTACCAAAGTTCACAATCCTTATGAAATAAATAGGATCTTCATCTTAACGAACTAAAATTAATAATTATTACCTTTGAAGATAGGAAGAAGTTCACATTAGGCTATATCACATTGTTGACTTTTAAGTAACTTAAAAAAGAAAAGGAAGATAATAGTAGAAGGAACTACTAGTGAGTACTTTGGATTGATCCAAAAATACCTATTTATAATAACAAAAAATAAAGTATAAAATTTTTAAATAATAAAAAATCTACCCTATCCCAATAAATCTTTTCACCCTCATCTATTTATTTTAATTTTAATTTTTATCTTTTATTTTATCTAATCTTAACTATTTGAATTAATCTTTATCATATCTCTCACTGTTTATGCCATTCTGACACTTAAAAAGTTTGTGGAGCCTGCTTTATCCTTTGGATCAGAGCCAACAAAGGAGAGAAATTTATCACTTGTAACTGTTCTTCAAATGGATCACAATGTTTTTCACATGCAGAGTACCAGTTTATCACTCCAAAATTTCCTTTTCTAGCCATTATGGTGGAAAATGAGGTTGTCCAATATATCTTCACGAGAACATGAATTGGTCCATATGTTTGTTAGATCATGAAAATGATATATTTTAGTATGGCACTGATAGTAGCAAAGTTTGCCACGTTTGTGGTGCTAAAACCATCACTCTTGTACAACTGTTTTGTTTTTGCAGCATGTACTCTTCAGGTTTGCAGAAGAACAATGAACTTATACATCCACATTTCTGCTCATTAATTTGGCAATTATGTTTTGGTTGCAAATGCCATTACTCATATATCATCTAGAAAGTATCATGCAACTTCTTGGGTCTATAATGGGATGGAATTAGGCAAGACATCACCTTACCAGCAATCTTAATTAGAAAGTTCGTGTTGGTTGCATTGAAACAAAAGCATTAATTAGCGCTATGTGAGATCGATAGATTTCATTCCAATGGTTAAAAAAGCTCATACTCCTTCAGATTTTAATCATATACAAGTATGGATTTACTTTTCATTACTTACACCGATCCAACAAACTCATTTAATTCCAAGTGCTAACTTTACTCGATTAGCGAGAGAGACATTATTGTTTGCTGAAGTTTGTGGCAGTAATAAATTGGTGTCTCTCAGCAAAGAGAAAGTACGAGATGGAAATCTGCCGTGTTGAGGTGGAGCAACATATTTCTTCCGGTGTCACGGGAGACAGTACAAAGAGGAGGCTATGATTGCTGCAGCCGAATGTTCGCTGTTTAGTCTATTTGGAGGTCTACGGCGGGACCGGAGTATTGTCCTTGATGTTGGGCAAATGGTTTTATTTTCTTTTGTGTGTTTTTGTTGTAGATGGTTGTTCTTTTGGATGCATATTTGACCATGTAACATAAATACTCGATCATGCAAAGCTGTATAATCAAAATTTCTCTGGTCAGTGGAGTCCTTCGATTCTCAAAAATAATCTTTGAGGCCATGCATGGAATAACACCATGTTTATTTACCACTCTGAACCCTAATTATCACTTCTTATAGTTTTAGCAATTCATCAACATGATACCCAAGACATATCCTCAAACGCTAACGTCATTATCTTCTTGCGCAAAAGTTACGAATCAGATTAGTTAGAATTAATATATATTAAGTCAGACATTAATTTTATCCAAAAATTTAGATTCTTTTATTTTTATTTTTATCAATCTTTCATCACATACGAATAGCTTCTAATACGAGTATTGACATCTTTTCTCACACGTAAATATCTTCAAAATACGTATGAGCATTGGCATTCGTCATCTGCGTACCTATATCTTCATCTGTCTCACTCCACCATTTATTATGTCTTTGGAATTTTCTGCATGACGTACGTCTTTCCTTTTTCTCATCCAAACTGGTTGAATTATATATTGACGATTTTTTGTGTTTTTTTTATCGGTGTTATACCATTCCCACCGAACCCATAATTAGTGCAGTCTCAGAGCTGATGATTCTTATAAACGGCAAATAGATTGGGGAGGAAACGAAAACCGATATTTTTTATAATAGTCAAAGACCTTTCGTCAAAGATCTTTCGTGATAACAATCTCAACAACAGATCTCGATACGATGAGATAGACAATCCTCATGTTTAGATTAGAAGAGATAATTTTTTTCAACAGAGAGGATTTTTCTTAACAGATTTACGATATCAGAGATCTTGACTGTTATTGAGGTTGTTATCACGGAAGATTTTTGACTGTTATCAATTTAAGATCAGCAAAAAATACGAATCAGATAAATAGATTGATATAGATGAAAAGTAGCTCTCATGTCTCGTCTCATCGTGTATATAAGGAGGCTCACATGAGACCGGTAGGCTACAGAAAAAAGAAAGGTAGCTGAGATTCGGAGAAAGATAGGAGACTGAGGCAGTGGCCAAGCTCTACCGATGGGAAGGCCTCCTTTCTGTGATAACATTGGCATCAAGAAAGGACCATGGACTCCCGAGGAGGACATCGTCTTGGTCTCTTATATTCAGGAACATGGACCTGGAAACTGGAGATCAGTTCCCACAAGCACAGGTAATGTGTTTAGCCTCTTCTTTTCCTTTTAGCTTAGATTCAATGGCTTGACACGACTCTTCTTATATTCTTATCTTGCCTTCTTCTTCTCATGCGTCGATCGCCTCTGCATACTGCTCTCGTTTGTTAAAGAAGAGAACATTTTTACTTGATTCTAACACACAGCAGCATCTTACTTTCCTGTCTTGCTGAAATCTTCTAAACGGATACTTCAACCCAAACAACTGTTTTGAGCATTCTTTTGTTCCTTCCTGCATGCCTTTTAACTGTTGCGTTGAAGCTGCATGCAGGGTTGATGAGATGCAGTAAGAGCTGTAGATTGAGATGGACTAACTACCTCAGGCCTGGAATCAAACGCGGCAACTTCACTCCGTATGAAGAACGAGTCATCATCCGTCTCCAATCCTTGCTTGGCAACAGGTAATTTACTTATCGTCGATTCCTTCCTGCACCTTGCACCTCCACATCACCATATGTTCCATGACCAGAATTGGACTCGAGCATCCAACGCAACCATCATAAGAATTAACGAAAGTTGTTGTGGATCTATTTAATTCCATGACTATGATGGATTACCTACGTAGACTGCTGTGCTAAACTTGGGACTACAATGTTTGTGAGCCAGATGGGCATCCATTGCCTCTCACCTTCCCCGAAGAACCGACAATGATATCAAGAACTACTGGAACACACATCTCAAGAAGAAGATCAACAAGATCCAGGGAGCTGCAGATGCAGATGGCAAGAAGCCCTCTTCTGATGCTAGGCCCGTTTGCCATGACTACGTGTCCCAAAGCTACGACATGATGGAATCAAGGAAGCAGGACCTCACCGACGCACTCCCCATGTATCACCAGAAGTCGAGGTATGCCTCCAGCAGCGAGAACATCTCGAGGCTCCTCCAGGGGTGGATGCAGTCATCGCCAACGGTCGACGCGCCAGGGAAGCTGAAACAATCCTTCTTCACCGCCGACGATGACGACGACGAGACCAGCAACATCATCAGCGCCCTTGCAGCAGCGTCACTAACGGAGAAAAGTCAAGCTGAAAGCGACCGACGGTGCGGCGCCACCATGACACACGATGACTTCGACCTATTGCATTCCTTCGAGAACATGGACATTGTTCCCTGGGAGAACACCGGGGAGGAGACGCGCCCCTTCCAACACGCACGAGCCGATGATGCTGAAGCCCAACTGGGCGCGGAGAGCGAGCAACCTCCGTTGTTCTTGCCGGAGAATTGGCTCCTGGACGAGGCCTTGGTGCAGGTGGATGAGCTCATGGAGCTTAATGCTGATTCTTGCTCATACTCATCCTTCTAACTTTGTTCTTTATCCCCTATGATTCTTCGAGGCCATTGCCTCGGCGACATTTGCCCCACAGCATGCATATTCTGGTCGAGGCTTTGTGCGCCGAGATGATGAGTATGAGGATAAGGTGTGTGTTTATGGGGATAAACACAGCAGTAAGGAATGTTTATGGGGATAAGGTGTGTGTTGCTTGTTGTCACGATTGAAGAGTTGCAATTTAAGGATTCACCTAAATGGAGTTGACCATGTATTTTTGAGTGTAACAAAAAAGAATTGGATTTATAGGCACGTGGCGAATTATTACTGCCGTGTAGTGTAATCATCGATGGAAAAGGGTGAGAAATAAGAGCACCGGGGAGTCCCACACAATATTATCAGTGATCGAAATGCTCAGTTCTTGGGATGATTCTAGATCGAGTTATTCAAATTGTTGGGGTCTAAGTTATACTTCTCCATAAGCCTCGACCCCTAAATGAATAGCCAAATCGAAAGAATAAACTCGCTCCTTGAGCAATATTTTTGGCCCCAACGAGATTAGGTTGCAATAGAGTTCTGCGTCCATCAGCATATCAATTTGTAAAAGAATGACACTGAAATACAAACATTACACGGGCTTATTTGGAGAAGGCGACCAAAAAGATGAAGTGGGCAGACTTAGGAAGGCGACCGCAAGAGTTCAAAGTCAGTGATTTGGTGTTGGTAAAGTTCCAACCAACATTATTCCAATTCTTTAGGAACAAAATACATAAAGGATTGGGGTGCAAGTATGAAAGGCTTTTCCCAATTATCACTACGGTGGGCAACGTCTTCTACAAATTGCAATTGCTGGCATGGCTCAAAATTCATAATATTTTTCACGCTAGCAATTTTAACGAATCATAAGATAAATCTACCCAATGAAGCTATGCAAACCGAATACCTAGTGAAGTGGCGAAAGCTTCCTCGAACCGAAGCTAGTTGGGAGCCCGAAGACGCTCTACGACATGAAGAAGTAGTCATCAACAACTATCAAAGCATCGACAAGGACGTTGACAGTTTAAGTGGGAGAAAATGTCATGAACAATCGTCGTGCACCCGCAACAACTTTGTTCAATGAACCGTTCATCGCTTTTGCATGCTTATACAAAGACGTGGCTGTTAGGAATGAGTCGGCACTAAGAGAGGGAGGTGGGGGTGAATTAGTTCAGCGGATAAAACACATTGGTTTTGAAAAACTTCATACGATAAAAACTGATTTCGGAAATGTGAGTTTAACTTGGAAGCATACGAAAGAGTATAATGAGAAGGTAAAGCAAGTAAAGAAGTTTGTAAGGAAGATAAATAACAAAACAGAAATGCAAATCGTTTTATAGTGGTTTGGTCGAAGTGACCTACATCCACTCCACTGATTCCTCTTTCGTCGAGGCCAGTGGCATCCACTAATGGTCTTCTTTCAATAGGCGAAGACCAACCTCATTCTTACAACTCTATTCTTCTTTTGCAGGCTCAGGAGAGAACCTTTACACCCCGACTACCTCCTCTCTAAACAAAAATCACACTTTAGACTAGAAGAGGAGAACTCTCAAGATTATAATAATTTTTTCCTTGTTTTTTGTTCTCAGTTGTATGTATGTTAACCAGGAATGAGAGGGGTATTTATACGCCTCAAATGGATTCAACTAGAACTTCCGACGAACGTCCGGACTTCCAAGGAACTCTCGAACTCTCAACAAAATCTCGTTCTTGACTCCGGGACTTTATTTGGCTTTATACCTTGATTGCTATCATAGTTACTCCTGCACACTTAAAGCTTACGTTGATCTAGACAATTATTATAAAGCTTAAACCAAATGTTGTCTAACATGTCATTGGTTCATCGACGCTTCATCCGATTCTTCGGCGCATCGTCCTCCCTTGCGGTCTATTGCCCAATCAGCCAATTGACCTCCGCAACTCTAATTTCTTTAGTGCAATTTTCGCTCTTCTTGGCCCGATGCCCGAATCCATGGCCCAAAGCCTTCTGTTAATACGTCGACCGATCTTCCGGCTCGACGTCCAATCTTCTGACATGTTTTTCTCCGGCCCAACATGATTCTTTTGCTTTAATTGTCTCTCTCTGATCGAAGCTTCCTACGTCACTCAAAACATAGATTAAATCATAAACACTCTCAATTGGTTTCATTATTAAAATCCGAGATTCAATAATCTTTCCCTTTTTTACGATGATAACCAATTAATGATAGAGTTAACCTTAACTCCCCCTATCAATGTGCCATATTGAAAGAACTCTCGAATTCAAATTTGAATTCAAGTCAAAGTAAATTTAATCATTAATATTTGCAACACGTCATCATAAGATCATGCATAATCAAATTTACAATACATCATTCCATGCATGATTGTCATCGTGACTTCTCCCCTTTTGTCATCAACAAAAAGGAGAAGTGTTGCTATCAAGTTTTATATATGCAAGTTTTACAACATACAAGCTAATTTTTAATTTTAGCTTCTTTTGTATTGTTCAAGCTAGCAATTCTAACAAGTCTTACATCATGCAAACTAGCAAAATTTTATATTATTTTAGAAAATATAAACTAGTAATATTTGAGATGTTCAAGAAAGTAACTTTTGCTTTTTGAAATATACAAGTTAGCAATCTTTGCTTCTCTTTTGAGATGAGCAAGCTAGCATGTTTTTGCATCTTCTTAAAATGTGCAATCAAACAAATTTGATCTCCCCTTTTATCATTGTAAAAAAGAAGAGAAGAATATAATTTTATAATTCTTTTTCCCTTTACAATAATTTTTAAATTATCACAAAGGTAAAGTATCAATTTTATTTCATTATGTTTGTGTATCATTATAGTTTCAAATTAAATCATGCACAATTTCAAAACCTTATATATCATTCTTACTTTATGTATGATACTAAAAATAAATCAATCACTATGGGCATATCATATATGATACTCAAGCATTCATGATACATCATTTTAGCAACAAATCATAGTATTGCATACATAATTCCAAATCATAAATATTCATAATGTTAAGACATTAAAATTTTTAAGTATTTATCTCTTCATGCATTAAATCAATAATTTGATTATGATACTAAACATTCATTATTTATTTTCTCATGCATGATGCTAAAGCATTCATGATACTAAATATTAAATCAATATTTTTAGGCATTTATCACTTTATGATTGTTGGTACTAAACATTCATCATTTATTTTCTCTCCCTTTGTAATACAAAAGAAGAATCATTCAACAATGCAAGTATTTGAAAGCATGTCAAGTTTTACACCAATTTATCCAAGCTAACAATTTTATCTCCCTATTAGTATGCAAAACTTTTCCCATTACAACATTTTTTAAATTATCACATGAAATATATCAAGAAATATTAACTTAGTGATGAGATATACAATTCATGAAGATAAATTATGAATATCAAGAGATAAATTATGATTTGGATAGCAAAAAGAAGAAATATATTAAACAATCTTGATTTATAAGAATCTCAAGTTGTCAAGATCATGATTTATATATTAAAGAAAAATCTCAAGTTATAATTCAAAAAATCATGATTCATAAAAAAAACTCCTCTTAAATAATATGAGAACACATAATAAGATATATTGATTCATAAAAGATTTCAAGTTATAATTCCGA
Organism: Musa acuminata AAA Group; assembly: GCF_036884655.1. NCBI lineage: Eukaryota > Viridiplantae > Streptophyta > Magnoliopsida > Zingiberales > Musaceae > Musa > Musa acuminata. Next base: position 2,077,822 of record NW_027021351.1, on the reverse strand, counting down.
GAAATCAAAATCACGATATAGGTAAAAGTTCATTCAAATTCAAATAATAAAAATCATCAAAATTACTTTCAAGAGATTCAAAATGAAATAAATAGATTTATCAATCTCTTGAAATGCTAGTGATTTCTTTTTCTTCTTTTTCATTGTAAACAAGAAAGAGGGGAATTTTTAATGGTGCAATTTATTTCTTTCTTACATCAATGCTTTAAGCATCATATAAATACAAAGGTAATCATATAAAAACCATGACATGAAAGATGAAAGATCAAGAAAGATCAAATCGTAAATGATTTATCTTGACAAATCTCCTTTTAAGTAAATAACAAAAATAAATATTAAGAGATCAAATAGTATGAAAAAACTTAAGTCATGAATTTCAGAAAAGATATTCTCTTTAGTAAATTCTAAAAAGAAATAAGTAGAAAAAAAAATCTCAATTCATAAAAAGATCTCAAGTATCAAATATCAAGAAATCAAGATCGTGATTTGGATTAATAACTCATTCAAACTAAGTCATCAAAATCACTTTAATAGTTCAAGAGATTCATAAAATAACAAAAATAAATTCATTAATATATTTTTTTGAAAAATCAATAAAGTAGAGAAAAAAAATTTCAAGAAAAAATACTTTCCTCTTTATAGTTGTTTCAATTCATGTGATTTATTTCATACAAGCATGTATTTTTTATTTATGCCAAATAAAAACATGCATCATCGTTTAAAGGCAAGGTTCATCACAACAAATATCAATAAGTCATACATCACAAAGATCATCATGCATAATTTTAAAATATAAACTCATTAAGCATGATCATTATTAAATCATCAAACATGATTTCATTAAACATAAAGTATTTTCAATCAAAATCAAAAAGCAATATGGAAATCATCAAGAAACACATTATTTCTTCTTAAAAACACACATAGGATTAATCATTAGATTTAAATCTAAAATTTTGTTGTGTTTTGATAAAGCATGCAATTGTCATTCTCATTTTCAAAATTAGCTAGAAAAAAAAAACATAATCCCCTTTTATTTATTTATTTAATATTTTTTTACTAACTAATTTAAAAATAACATATAAAATGCATTAAGTAATTTAAAAATAAACTAAGGGGATTTAGTTTGAGTTTTTTACCTCATTGTTGAGAATCACCAAAGCGAAGTTTGTCGTTTCGTCTTCATCGGTTTACTCCTCATCTTCGGATGCACTCGTTTCATCTTAAGTCACTTTGAGTGCTCTCTTCTTCTTTGACAATTTTTTTTAAGTTTATTTTTATTTTTTAATTCTTGTTTAATAAGCCTTTTAAATTTTATAGTGAGAAGTTTGAGTTCATCATCACTTGAGCTTTCGCTCGAGTAGTCTTCATTTGTTCTAAGTGTCAAATCCTTCATGTTCTTTGGAAGATTGTTCTCATGTTCATCATACGCCTTGCATGTCATTTTATAGGTCATTAATGACCCGATAAGTTCTTCAAAAGGAAAATAGTTCAAGTTTTTTTATTCTTGAATAGTCGTTACTTTCGAATTCTAATTTTTAGAAAGTGATCGTAAAACTTAACTCACAAGTTCAAGATTTGAAAAAACTTTTACCAAGAGCTTTTAGACTATTGACGACATTCGTAAAATGAGTATACATGTCTCCAATAGTCTCGCTTGGTTTCATTTGAAATAGTTTAAAATCATGCATCAAAATATTTATTTTAGAGTCTTTAATTCTACTAGTGCCTTCGTGTGTGATTTCAAGAGTGTGCCAAATTTCAAAAGTCTTTTCACAAGTCAAAATACGATTAAACTCGTTTTTATCCAAAGCCCAAAATAGAGTATTAATAACTCTAGCATTTAAATAAAAGGTTTCTTCTCCAAATCATTCCATTCATTCATTGGAGTAGAAGACTTTTGAAATTCGTTTTTCAATGATATTCCATAAGTTTAAATCCATAGAAAGCAAGAAAACTCTCATTCGAGTTTTCAAATAAGTGTAGTCCATCCTATTGAACATAGGAGGACGAACAATAGAAAAACCATTTTGAAATCCGAAAAGAGTCATTTCTCTTGGGTGTTAAACTAAATGAGAAATAACATGGCTCTGATACCAACTGTTAGGAATAAGTCGGCACTAAGAGAGGGGGGGTGAATTAATGCAGCGGATAAAATACGTCGGTTTTGAAAAACTTCATACGATAAAAACTGATTTCGGAAATGTGAGTTTAACTTGAAAGCATATGGAAGAGTATAATAAGAAGGTAAAGCAAGTAAGGCAGTTTGTAAAGAAGATAAACAACAAAACAAAAATGCAAACCATTTTATAGTGGTTCGGTCATCGTGACCTACATTCACTCCACCGATTCCTTTTTCGTCGAGGCCACCGACATCCACTAATAGTCTTCCTTCAATAGGCGAAGACCAATCTCCTTCTTACAACTATATTCTCCTTTTGCAGGCTCAGGAGAGAACCTTTACACACCCACTACCTCCTCTCTAAACAGAAATCACACTTTAGACTAGAGAAGGAGAACTCTCAAATACAACAGAATTTTTCCTTGTTTTTATTCTCAATTGTATGTATATTAATCAGGGATGAGAGGGGTATTTATAGGCCTCAAGTGGATTCAAACTTGGAGCCTAAAAAGATCTCATCCTGGGTTTCTCAAGTTTTAACGATACCACCGCCTGTGCTGGGCGGTATCACCGCCTACAGCACTGACACTGGGCGATACCACTGCTTAGTTTGGCGATGTATGTATATATGTATATATATTTGCAATCATTGGTTTACAAATAGAAATATAATAATGACATACGGTTTGGAAGTGTATATATATATGTTTTGATATGGTGTATAAAAGTTCATGATTGTGTATGTTTTCTACATATTGTAAGGTTATACTTGCTAAAGAAGTCATAAGATGAGGTATTTATTATTAAATATCTTATGCTCACCTGAATAAAACTATAAAGGCATATAATTACTCAATAATTATTCACTATAGACCCTATTTTATAGGTAAATATATTGGTATCCCACCAAAGTGATTTAGTAGGTAAATGAGCATATGCAATTCTATGCGTATGGACAATAACTTATAGACATTTTATGTATATAAATTTTAAACATATTATATTTATATTTTCTTTTAGTTAGATGATATAATTATGTACATGTGTCAAAAATATGACGTATAGGGGAAACCTATTATTTTATTTAATGAGTTAGCATATTTTAATTTTAAGCTTACTTATTTTTCGCTGTACTCTTATCGATAACATTAATAAAAATTAAAATATAATATTCTACTTTAGTGATGCACGTAGGGTGTGGGTAGAACTAGGAGTAGGGTGTTATACATTTTTTATTTGATCAAATAATCAATCTTTTCTCTTGCTTGAATATATAATTTTACGAACTAAGACTAACGAAGAAAGTTTTGTTCGTTGAGTTAACGCGTTGTAATCAGTAAGGATAAATTGTCACGTAACCTGTTTGTAAGATATAGAAGCATTGATTTCATCTTCGCTCCATCAGACATAGTAACGTAGCTTCCTCACAAGCTAATAAGGACAAAAAAAAATAATTGAGGCTAATATGAAGAGTAACATAATAGAGGAAAAGGCATTCAATAATTAAGACTAGAAAAAGGAAGAAAAATTATTCCTATAGGAATCAAGCTCAATACCACGAACACAAGATAATCTATTTTTTCTCATTTATCGATCTTTTTTATATATAAAAGAAGAAGACATATATAGGTTGATTACAACCTGTATAATTAAGAAATTGATTCTATTGATTCTATATAATTTTTTATTCTAATTTATTTCCTATAATATGAGATTGAGAATCCCTTATGATACTATTTTTTTTAATTTTGATATTATAATATTTTTTAATTATAAAATTCAGAATTTGATATTTTTTTGTGCTTTTTATATTTTGAATAAGTCCATGAATGTGCCTTTATAACAAGTTCAAATGACCCGAGATCAGAGTTCAGAGTGGTTTGGTAGCTTCTTCGCCAAGACTGTCCTTTCCCCTGTCGTTGCAAATAATAAATCCTGAATTATGATGACTACAGCATCCAAATAGCAAGCATGCAAGGAAAGATGAACCAACCTGCAACTGAGATGGTGGTCAATTGGAAGACCGAACACCGAAGTGGGAGTGGGAAGAGCAAATATATATATATATATATATATATGAGGAAGAATATTTGAACATAGGATTTTTCTGTTTTTATATCATTTTAAAATTTTCATCAATGTCATTCCATCCAATAGTTTAAGCTCGACAGGACATGATTTATATTTTTTATATTATTGAAATAAAAAATAACTTAAAATAATTTCGGGCATCGCGAAAGCCATACAAACACACTGATATCCAAAATGCTGGCCAAGAAGTATCAGTTACACCAAAGCTCATGCTTTATACACAAACTGTTATCAGAAACAACTTATTGTGATGTGTGGTCGCATTATCTTCTTGTACAAGGCAATACAAAAGGTATTTGTGAAAGAATAAAAAGAACAGATGGATTACCTATCTATCCCTTTGGATGGTTGACCATCCAGCAATCGGTAAAAAAATCGAATTCTCAGTAAAAAGATTATAGTAATATACAAAAGGAAAGAAAATAAAATAAAAATATAAAAGAAAAGAGATATTTTTCAATAGGTAAAGCATCATTAGGATTGCGAGAATGTGTTCATCAGAATTTCTGATGTGGTGGCTGTACTCAAATTCTGAATCTTCTCATGTTCTCTGGCAATTTGAACATCACTAGGGATGACATACTCAGTCAAAACCTTGGTTGTGAAACGAGGAACCAATGCTGATACTATGATGCCAAGAAGGCATACCCAGAATAATCCAGTCCCCATCATATTAAAGATGGCCCTGCATGAATTTTAAGGCATCAGTTACACATAAAAACAGCTTTCTATTCTAAAGCTAAATATGTAGATATTGCATCCGATGGTAAGGTGTCTTCTGTCTGCTTCAATGAGCTTGTTTGTGATAATTCGTTTTGATTCATATAACTAATCCAAGAATGTAAAATCATTAGAGAAATTCTGTCAGGTTCTCCGTGCTTAAAAAAATCGAACCTACTATTATATGAAACTTAAGAAATAAAAGGTATGCAACAGAAGAAATGGAATCACTGGATTATTAGAAGAGGCCATACCAGTAACCAGGTAGCATCCATATGGAATCCAAGATAATGACACATATTACTGTTGCGATAATGCAGCCCCATATAGATGCATGTGTGATCCAGTTCCATCGAAACACATCCATAGCCAAGTGAAGGTTTACTAGAAGGACCACAGCAATGATCCACAAGTCTCCTAGGCCAGAGACATCGACATCACTGTGTCTGTATGCAATATAAGGAATGTAGAATATAGCAACGCTTTGCCAAATGGAGTCCATCATAGTAAGCATAAACAGCCTCAGGTTGTATCTTTCATCCCTCTGACCTGCTTTGTAGAGTTGGGGGTACTTCAGCAATGTCTTCCTGCTAAGATCCTTGTCAAGGATTCCAACAACAATAGTTGGCAGAGTAGTGTAGATGAAAGAATATAATTGAGTGTTCCAGTCGCTTATTGCAGCTGTCAAGCTATAAGCAGTGTAAAGCACATACCTATGGTTCAAAAACAATATGTTAGGCATATTAACTTGAAGATGAACTATAGAGTGTAATAATATATGATAGTGAAAAAAAATAACACATGATGACTCCTGTGTCAAAATTTCAGACAAGTTAATAAATATGATCCTGCTTCACTCTTCTACTCAATTAACAAGACAATATATGCCATTTCAAATAGTCTTTCATGGCACAACCAGATCATCAGTACGTATAAGAAAATAGCATAACAAAAACACAGGTGCATCGATATGAAAGCACTTGTGTATAAGCCCAGAAGTTGAGATACCATAATGTCAGTTTAATAGTGCAAAATACAAAATGGACCATCTTAGATGATGATGGCTCCAGTTAAAGCTTCTGAGTTTATAATTAAGTCGACACGAGTCATCTCCTGTTTTAGAAAAATTGTGTTTATATAGTAAAGAAAGGCAGAATAAAGAATTACAGGCAAAGAAACGTATTAATTGAGTGATTGTAATGTTTACCAGAATAGGATGAAGACAAGCACAGCATTCCTGTAGAAGTTGTACAAGATCATGTAGGCCATCCTCTGGTAATTCCAATGTCCATGGACCAACAAAAGGGGCACTAAGAATCTGAATTGCCCCATGGAAAAATCTGAGGCCATAACAGCTTGCCTTCCCTCTTGTCCGCTTATGCCAATGCCAACATCAGCCATTTGGATCATTGAGACATCATTTGCACCTGATATTGCACTTGAAAATTTTAGAACACAATAGAGATTGATATATTGAATGGTTCCTTCATATTCACAATATCAAACCTATATAGGTAAGAAAGAGTGAGTACCCAAATTAGAAACATTACCATCTCCAATTGCAAGGGTCATATCATCTGTTCGGTTCTTTATGAGAGCAACTATTCCAGCCTTTTGCAATGGAGCCACACGGCAGCACAATACAACATCACATACTATGGCCACTTTAAACAGCTGTACCAGCAAGAATGATGAGCACAATAACATGAATCCTAAAAACAAAAGTCTCAAAGAATGAATCTTAAAATGTTAAATGCATCTGTGAATTCTTACCTCATCTTCCAATTCTTTCTCCAAAATGTGGATGAGGCTGGTACCATCAATAATCAAAGCCAGAGGAACCCTAGAAGATCCTGTGCCTGTCAATATATTTTCAGGGCCGGGTGATACTGCTGCAAGTTTGCTGGACATAGAAACCGCATCTTGTAGGCTGTTTTTACAGGATTCTCTGGAATTGCTATTGATCACAATCCGAGTCATATCATTCGTTAGAAGCTTACAAGAAAAGCCAATAGAAACAGCAGTTTCTTGTTTGTCCCCTGTCAAAACCCAAACCTTGATGCCAGCTTGCCTCATAGATTCTATGGCTTCTGGTACACCTTGTTGTAGCTTATCTTCAATCCCAGAGGCACCTAATATGTGAAGATTTCTTTCAACATTAGATGCAAGAGCTCGTAGTAATTTCCCCCTGCCAATCAAAGCTGCATTTGCATTCTCAAAGGCAGACTGCCACTCCTTGAATTCACTTTTACTTAATTCACGCATACCAACAACCAATGTCCTCAGACCCAAAAATGAATAGGCAAGGAGATTTGTCTGGGTTGCACGAATAACGTCCAAATCTCTTCCCTTTTGTATAACCCCAAACATCGAATTGTCTGCTCCTTTGACAAATAGCTTTACAGTTTTATCAGGACAGCCGATTACAACAGACATCCTCTTCCGGTCACTATCAAATTCATGAAGGCCCAAAACATCATATCTGCATTATTAATATTGCAAGTCAAAAATCTTTTAACAAAAAAATAAAGTAACTGGTACTCAAAATGCTACTAGCATGTAGAATATTTATAATAGATTTGAATTTTAAAAAAAGCCTATGCTTTCAAAATTACAGTTAATGTTCAGAAGAATTCTTCATAGTGGGATTGAACTTTGAACTCCTATTACAAGTGATGATTAGCAGTCCTATTCCAGTTTTGCCATTGGGTTTAGAAATTTAAAGTCATCAGTGTGTTTAAAGATCTTTGTCTTTTAGTTGATAGGATTTTGTAGACTCCCGCATTTTTTAATAAATAAAAGTTCTAAGACTCTTAGTTACAGTACAACTAGAACTCAACTTAGAGAGATCTTATTTGCCTTTTACCTGCTATGTCACCCTCTATTCTCATTATTGTGAGTACAAGAGGATGAATTCAGTGTGCTACAGGTATAATGTGTGCAACCGTACTCTTACAAGTTGGGAGACTATTTTCATGGCTCAAACATGATGATCTAGATCGCAAAGGGGCAACCTTTGTACCAAGGCTCATCTTTGAATATTTTCTCATTATCAGAGTAAATTTTCCTGCATCTGTATTATAATGACTGATAACATTAATTGAATGTATTGATGAAACATCAGGATTCCGTTAGAACCGACCAGCTTATGCAGTGGTTCAGCATAACAATAAGGATGAAATAGTAAGTAGCAAACAAATGTTATTAATCCAGCAATGGTTCCAGAAGCAGAAAACTAAATCCGCTAAAAGATATGTAATAAATGCTGCTACTACTGCTGCTATAACACAGAAAACCAGTTGTGCAACTAAAACAATATTTACTTTTTGAAAGAATATAAATGTTCATGATAAAAACTAATTAACTTATAATAATTCAATTACCATCAACCACTCTGTTATTACCAAATTCTACCTCTCCCTGTCTTAGCTCATGAGTGACTGCTATTGACGAAGACCACTTTTGCCAAGGACAATGGTTGTCTTCTATATGTGTATATTTAGTTTATTCTAGAATAAACTAAATACATACATATAGAAGACGACCATCGTCTACAGCCAAGGACATTTAATGACTGTGGCCAGACATGCGCTCAATGAGCACAAAACCATAGGAAGTAGCTACGTAGACATTGCCTGCTCATCTATGGCAAAGCAAGGAAGAATTCACGAGCTCGCTACCGTGAAACCTCGAATTTGAGCTAGAAATTGGTGTCACGAATCATGAAATAGGCCTCCCGAGCCTGATAAGAACCATGATCCGGAACATGATGAACAACATGAGGAAAGTAAGAAGACCTCCATGGCTATCCTGCAACAGAAGCAGTTCGGTCACCGCTGTCGGAAAAAACCCTTTCCCTAAAGAACTGCGAGAACTCCAAAGAACCCTTGTGGTTTTCTTCCCTAAGCAAATTCCACCGCAAATGGACACCACCGAACATAGGGCGATCAGAATCGTGGAGAGCCAGCAGTGCTCCCGGGGTACACCACCCCGCCGGATCGGCGTGGAGGCGTAGATGCTGCGGTTCGGCCGCTCGGACGGATGAGTCGACCGACGGCCGGATGGGTGCCGGGAGCTGAGTCATTGCTCCCAAGGGAACGGCTGTCTCAGACCGGGTCGGAGTTGACCAATTTTGACCAATCCGTGTGTGTGTGTGTATATATATATATATATATATATATATCCATTAAAAAAAACAAAGTATATCCATTAAAAAAAATACTATAACCCACACGGTCTCACTTTTTTTTATTATCATTCGACTCCATAAATGTATATAAATATTATTAATATTTTTCAAATTATATAAATTTAAATTTAAATGTTAATTATCATCTTTAATTTTTTTTCAAAACATTCTTAATTATTATCCAAAATCACTCAAAAAGTCTGAAATTAATAAACTTAAGATATATTATGAGGTTGATAATTAAGTATGTATATATTATATCAATATGTTAATCAATGATTAAACTGGAAGGAGTTGTCAATCCACGCAGCTTCGCAATCGGTCAAAGACCGATGTATAAGACTGCCACGTATCCTCGTAAAAGTCAAACATGGATTCCACGTTCAACGGCAGACATCCTCTCCTATTGCGACCAACACCCGTTTCTTCTCGGATTGGTAGTATATGAGATTAAAGCAAGGAACGAGACGACGACGACGACCACAACACGTGATGAGACTTCCTTTCCCCTTAATTTATTTGTGGTTATTGCGTCAGAGGCTGGGCATATCTTATCATGATAAGGTCAAAGAAGTGAATCGTCTATCAGTGTAATGGACGAATCTCCTTCTTCTTGTTGAGATTTTTGTTGGTAAAAGGCCCAATTTTGATGAAAGAATAGTAGTATTAGAAATTTTCATTCACTAAGGGAAGACGAGGAGTAGCAATACCTCTGGCTTTCACCGAGGACATGGATGACGATATGGCCGGAAGTCCGCTCTAGAAGCGTGAAACCATAAGCTGCAGCGGCGTAGACCAAGGCTTGCTCGTCCGGCGACTCGCCCTGGTAGTCGATGAGCTTGAGCGACGGATCCGATGTGTCGACCAATATTGGCACGATGGTGTTGCAGGTCGCCAGTGCAAGGAAGAAGTCTCGAGCTTGTTTCGCCTTTTCTGTTCCCTTCCCACCCATCATCACGTTCATCAGCTCCGGATCGGTCTTCACGGTCATTTTAGGCCGCCATGTCTCCCCAGCAACTGCATGAACACATTGCCGGATAACATCATCGATGCGGGAAAGGAAGATGGAAGAAGCACTGTTGTCCAAGTTAATTACCTGAGATCGAATGCGCTTCCTCCTCGCCACCGCTGTAGTCGACCCCGCCAACGCTGGCGCACAGGAACTCCATCTTGTTCTCCGTGAGAGTCCCCGTCTTGTCCGAGAACACGTACTTGATCTGCCCCAGGTCTTCGTTTATGTTGAGCGCCCTGCACTGGAAGCTCGTCTTGCTCCCTTCGTCGAACATGTTCTTGTCCTGGGTCATCAAGAAGGCCTGCCCAAGCCTTACCAGCTCCATCGATATGTACAGCGCTATCGGAATCATCACCTGGAATATGATCACCGACTTGAGGAAGCTGAACAGCGTCTCCAACCCCACCCCGTGGTAGTCGTAGGTATCCGCCTCCGCGCCCGAGAAGTCCTCCTTCCGGTAGTACGGCAGGTCGTCGAGTTCGTCGCGGTGGTTGGTGAGCCACACGCCGGCGAGGATCGTGACGATGGAGCACAGCGTGATGAGTGCCACGGCTAGCAGGATCACCTCCCGGTTCATGTGCGCCTCGAGGCGACTCCGCTTAGACGGTGTGCCGGAGCTGTTCAGCATCACCTTGGTTTCCTGCCCGGTGTACACCGCGACACCGACGACCCAGCTGGTGTTCTTCAGCTCGCAGCCCCGGAGGATTATGTTGGCCGGGCCGAGCGAGACCCGTTTGCTGCCGGGCACATCGACACCGCCGAGGAACCCGTAGATGTTGCGGTTGGGCTTCTCGCAGCGGATAAGGCCGGACATCGCCTCCGGCGACGTCGACTGCGTCTCCTGCTTCGCGTACCGGCTCTTGAGATTAGACTCGCCGTCCAGGTTGATAGTCTGCACGTAGGCCACGCCGGTGGGGTCGCTGGTCGCGAGCAGGACCATGTCGCAGGGCAGCGTCTCGTCGGCAGCGACCTTGACGACCTCCCCGACGACGATGTCCTTCCACCGCTTGGGCCGGAACTCACCGCCGGCGACCAGGACCTGGGCGGTCCGGCTGTTCTCGGTGCGGTCGGAAAGATGCCGCCGCCAGTCCTCGTACGCGTCCTTGACGGCGGTGACGCCGAGCACGAAGGCGAGCGGCAGCACGGAGGCCGCCGGGGTGAACACGCCGAGCTGCGGAATCTGGTTGAGCCCCACGAGGACGAGGAAGTAGACGTAGGCCACCCGGTGGAACTGCTCGAACAGGTTGCGGGGCAAGAAGGTGAGAACGGAGTACTTGGCGGTCCTGATCGAGTTGTCGACGAATCTAAGCGGCTGGTTGGTCCTCTCGGGATCGTTGATGTACACGAGCCGAGCCTCGTCGTCGCTGATCTCCCTCTGCGAGCCGAGCTTCACGGAGTCGGAGCGCCTGGAGGGGTAAGAAGCGACAGGCGTCGATCCCGACCGCTCCAAATTCTCGACGGGGAACGCCTCCCACGAAGTCCTTCCCTCACGGGACCGCCACGACAAGTTCCTCCTGCGGGGCGATGACTTGGGCAGCAACGGAGCAACCATGATGGGCGAACCAGGTTCGGCGGGCGCCGCCAAGTCGTTCGGCGGATGGAAGACGGGCATACTGCCGGCCATGATCGAAGGGTTGAAGACAAATAGATTGGTTGTGGTGGTGGATAATGGTGGGAGAAATATGCAGGCTTAGTTTCTGCAAGAGCTGTGGCAGCACAAGGCAAAAGAGGCAATCCATGACATGGAATTGGATTTATTGTCTTGTTGTCGAGCTTCCAGAGGAAATAAAGAGGAACTCGAGTTGGACTGGGGATGTTTGGCATCTTCAGAATGCCAAAGTCTGACCTCATTTCCTTGGTCATCATCAAACGCGGAAGTCTGATCAAGTCTTCAATTTTAGCTTCGTCATTCGTATCCTCCTATCTTCTGGAAGACTACTTAGGGAGAGGTAGAAGAGAGAGAATTGAAGGAGTTTGGAGAATGTGTCCATAGTATGCTAACTTATTAACGATTGAGCCACAAATCAATAAGCAATGCATTAGATCATGTGATTTGTGATAGAAGATAAGATTTTCCCAACTATATGAGGAAATCTCTCTATTCTGTTGAGGGAAATCATTTTTCCTAATCTGCAGGAGAAACATGTTAATGTATTGAAGCATTTTCATTTCTTCGATAAAGCTTCTTCAATCATTGTTCTTATCTTCTATTATTTTCATCATGGTATCAAAGCAGTGACAAAAGCGAAGTTTCGCTTTTGCCTTTAGCCAACGACCAACGTCGTTGAGAAAAGCGAAGCTTCACCCTTGTCTTCGGCCAGCGACCAACGCCGCTACAGCCACATTCCTAAGAGGCTCCACGGCCAATTCTATCTTCCTCACCACGGTAGCCTACCCTCACAGCAACAGCAATTGCAACAATAGCAGTGATATGCTCTTGCCCTACTCATGAAGTCTCTCGCTTGTGAGGGAAATCCATAAATAGGAGAGGGAACATGTTAATGTATTGAAGCATTTTCATTTCTTCAATAAAGCTTCTTCAATCATTGTTCTTATATTCTATTATTTTCATCAACCATGATAAGAATTAAACGAAGAATATAGAAAGATAGAAGTTGTAGAAGAAACTATGAAATGTATAAGATGTAATTGTCTAGTTCTTTGTACTGGTTGCTTTTCCTCTTGGATTTTTGATTGACCTGAGCTGTAATAGATGGTCCGGGCAACCTATCATCATGCTTCAAGTATGTCTCATAGTTGATCAACTTATCATAAAGTTCTTCAAATAAAATTGGTGAGTCGCGTGCCCGAAGTGTTGCTGTCAGTTCTTTATACTCGCCTTCTAGGCCATTGAGGGTATGGATTATGACTTCTTCATCACTGAGAGAATGACCTATCAAAGCTAAATCATCGATGATAACTTTGATATGTTGTAGATAATCAGCAATAGTACTTTCCTCTTGTTTCGTTTTCATCAGATTGGAGAGAAGACCGAGCATGCGAGTACGCGAGCGATTTGCCAAAGTTGTTTGTAACTTGCACCATGCTTCTACAGCAGTCGTACATGAGGATATCAGCGGGGCAATGGATCCAGCAACGGAAGCTTGAATAGCTTGGAGGATGAGGCGATCTTGACGTAACCATAGTTTATGGGTTGGATTTGGCACTGGACTGGGTTCATCTGAGATGTTGATCATTTCAGGTGGACACTGGAGAGAGCCATCAAACGTAACCTAGGAGATCATAGCCAAATAGAAGATTAGAAAGTTGTGCCCGCCAAGATGCGTAGTTGCCACCTTTGGATAATTTGAAGGGAATAAGTGGGCAATGTTGGTGAGCACAGCACTAGAGATGCCGCAGATGAAGGAAACAAACATTGGCGCATAGTGGCAATGGAGAAGACAATTGCGGTTCGCCGAAGAGGAAAGATTTGTCGCACCGAGCTGACGATGAAAAAGCAATGGTAATCTTATCTTCTATCAATTTGCTCAAAACATTCAGTAGCCGATTGAGTAGTGCACTCGGGAGAAGCTACACTTTCGGTGCTATACAGCGATGGCGAGTCACTGATGAACAATGTTTTAGGGTTGACGTGGCTCTCTCTTGTGTGAATGTTCAACAAAAAGCGTAAAATGTTTAGTGCTTGATAATAATAGTTATAGCAATCATATAACAGAGAATCAAAATATTTTTGTATATACTAAGACTTGGAGATGGAAAGCTTTGAAGGAGGATTATTTTTGTATATACTAAGGGAGGTAACAAAAAAATTCATAAGTGATATTTTAATATGCTAAATTTTGACTCATAGTCTCTTAAGCATTTGATTAACTTTTGCAAAAATGTTATTCTGTTATATTCGGTGATAATCAATGTAGAATTTTTTATCGAAAAAAAATTTGCTTGATCAAGAATGATCTAGCATAATTCGAACTAAACTTCAATTCGATCGAATTAGAGTTTTAGTTGGAGTACTAAGTTGGATCGTAAGTTCAAAAACTAAATTCAATTCAATTTAAATCTTACTCAAATTTGGCTCAAAATGAATTCTCAGTGAAGTCCAATTCAACTCATACCACTTGAAATCTAATTTAAATCCAATGTGACTATTCTCAACTCAAACTCAATTGAATCCAATGAGGTTAGGTCTAACAAGAATAGGTTCATATCCAAAGTCCTAAGGCATTTGGACTCTCCAAGTCCTAAATGCATTAGGACTCTCCAAGTCTTTACTTAGCTAGGAGGAGAGCCCATTTAAAGTATCTCCAAAGCAATTCAAGTTGTACTCTGAAGCCAACTGATCCTAAATTGAGAAAGAGAAAAGAAACAGTAATGTTCTTCTTCTTTCTATCTAGCCTTCTAGTTGGCTTAAGATAACTTCCTAACCAAGAGTAATAGTAGTAGAAGAAGAAGATGATTAGAAAAGGAAGAAAGTCTTGGCAATCCTTCTCCAACAGCAATTAAGATTAGCAAGTAAGATGTTTTTTCTTTCAACCTATGGTAGAATTTTATAATAGAGAATTGCCATAGAACAATAGCTTCGTCATCATCCTTAACATCCAAAAATATAATGGCAACCTTAACAAATAATAGCTCTTCCAGAAGCAAGTGTTCTATCATGATTTGTCCGAACATATCGTGCGAGAACTTTTGGGCAATCATCACTCAATGACTCTTTGCTTTAGTTTCCTATTTTATGTGCTTTAAATTCTTTGTAGAAGTATATTAACTTTTTTTATTCTAAGTTATGTTTATTACAGTAAAAGCATAATTTCTCTATCAAAACTTTCTTCCAAAAGATGATAATGAGTCAACGGATCGTCGGACCCAAACCCCATATAGATTACTTCTATAGCAGCTAATTCTACAAGTTTGAATAAGGTTTTCCTCTTATTATGCTAATGGAAGAAATAGCTTTCAAAACTAAATATATTGATATACTTACTTGATGACAATTGAGATTTGGTCAATCTTAATATCAAGGGTCTACAATTGCTTAAGTAGAAGAATATGGTAATTAGACATCCTCATCTTGAAGTAAGAAAGTATGTAAAGGTTGTATTTATGGAACAATACATACACTTCCAATTCCTAAAACTTTTTCGAGAGCAAAATCACC
The DNA here is from genome assembly GCF_036884655.1 of Musa acuminata AAA Group. NCBI lineage: Eukaryota > Viridiplantae > Streptophyta > Magnoliopsida > Zingiberales > Musaceae > Musa > Musa acuminata. Next base: position 2,062,569 of record NW_027021351.1, on the reverse strand, counting down.
CCTTGAAATTATTCATGATGATATATGTGGCCCTTTGTGTTAATGAATGTGTTTTATCTTTACTAGAATGATGTAGGTTTATTTTTTATATGAAAAGTCAGAGACTTTCCTTATATTTCTTCAATTCAAGATTCTCATAGAAGTTTGCCTAATATTTTTGTTGATAGATGCCATTCGTATTGCAATTTATATTCTGAATAAATCTCCTACAAAGGTCATACTTAATATAGAAACTCATATGAAGATTGACATAAAAGAAATCAGTGATTGGTTATCTTAAAAGTGTTTGGCAATATTGGATATGCATATAATCTCTAAATATGAACAAATTTGATGAAAAAGGTAAAAAATTGTTCTTTATTAGTTTTAGTGATGAATCTAAAGGTTATAGATTATTCAATCTAAATACTAACAAGCTTGTGATATCATGAGATGTCATTTATTATGAGATTGTTGCTTGGAATTAGGAAGAAAAATTAGCAAATATATAAACTATTCAAGAGTTACAGCAACCAAAACTTCCTACAACTACAATTCCAAACACAAACTCTTCAGAAGGTTCCTTAAGTCAGGAAAATTCAGATTTCCTCTAAGAAAAGTACATTCTTTAGTAGATATTTATGAATCATATGAAATTGCATTCTTTACTTACCGAAATTTATGAATCATATGAAATTGCATTCTTTACTTACCGAAATTTATGAATCATATGAAATTGCATTCTTTACTTACCGAAATTTGAAAAGCTTTAAAGGAAAAGGAGTGGAGAAAGGCTACGGATGCTGAAATAGTATTAATTGAAAAGAATAAAAATTATTATCTCATTAACCTTAAAAAAGGAAAGGATATTATTGCAACGAAGGTGGTACAATCTAAAAATACATTACAGGACTCGTTGCAAAGAGTTATTTGCAACAATGAAACTTTTGCTCCAGTTGTATTTGTATTGATGAAGATGAAAAGAATAGTTCTTCTATTAGTAGCTTAAAGTTAAAAATATTCTAACTAAACGTAAAATCAGTATTTCTTAATGATCGTCAAGAAGAGATATATGTAGAACAATCTCAATGCTAGATCTGTGGAAGCGAATGAAGGAGGTCAACTATCCTCCTTTCTAGCAGTGATCCAAATGCTAGATGTGACGAAGATGCTCATCAAATCACCATACGATCTTTCTCTTCACATACATCACACGATAAAAAAGGAGCCGCCCTTTCTTATTATCCATATATACCAAACTGGAGCTATCGACTAAGGAGGAAAGGGAGGGAGGAGAATAGGAGGTGGCAACTAAAAGGAGTCTAGCTTGTGCCCCCTTTGATTCCCTCATATTTATAAGGGTTTTTGTCAACTTAACCCTAATGGATCCTATCCTATTGGGTACTGAATCTTCATTCAACTACCCAAGCCTCTTAGATTAGTGAATTTCTACCGAATAATCTCTCATTTGCTCTTATTATATCTTATTCACAAGATCCAATAATTGGATACCTAATAAGATAAGGGCTCTAACAAATATTTTATATTTGAACCTCTACTCATCAACTATGGACATATGTATATGACCCTTTAGGCATAATATCAAGTTGGTTGTAAGTCATACCTGCTAGAATTCCTTCTAACTCAATGAATTATTATCTCCATAATAATTCACTCGACTCATCAACTATGGATATACTAGGCACTACATCGTAGTCCCTAGACGATATAAGGGAATCAAATCCATTGGACCTATCTGTCATCAGTTATCTTATATCTATAGTTCTTCATCTATCTAATATCCCAAAAGCTGTATACTAAGCATGGTATTGTCAGGTCCATACGGAATCTACTCTAGTCTTACTCGAATCGGATTCTCCCGAAGAATTCTCTCTTTTAATCTGAATAACCATAGCTAAGAATTTGCTTAAGTAAGAACACATAAGATATTCTTCTCATGATATCGAGAGTAGATAATCCTCTATCGATATTCAATTGCTCTTATAAGGTTGGCTACCACTCCCGATGACCGATTGTGCTAGATTTGGAACTTTCAAACACATAAGTCTATTATCAAAGAATGGAATACTTATACAGGACATCCTTGATGTCACAAGTCTAAGTACTAGATATACTATTGGGATGATGGAATTATTGTCTAACAATGAGGTGTCATCAACCATTCAATATTCCATGAGTATATCAATCAGTGAACTCATTCTCTGATGAGCACCTGCATTATATCCTTGATCTCCCCACACAAGCAGCTATGAGACCAACTGCATCCATCATATAAATAGGTATGTAGCACAATAGTATGTCTGGTTATCTTGATTGCCCTCTTGAGTAATCTATGATCGGGATTATTCAAAGTCTATGTTTGAAGGTAAATCAGTCTCATTATCATGATCATATTATCATCTAATTAACATTGCACAAATCCATGGACATCATAATATATGTAACAAACAATATAAAGTGAAAAAATATCAATAAATAATAATAAACAAAAAGAGTGTGTATCGTGTCACACGTGTCATCACTTACGTGATTGACATGTAGGGCACTTATGACTAGCAAAATGCTCAAGGAGCATGTCGAGTACTTTCGAATAATTTTCAAGGTTCTTAGGTAGAACACTTTATTTGTAAAAATGAAGAAGTACTACTTTGCTCAAACGAAGATTTTATTCTTAGGGCACCGAATTAGCAACGGTTCCATTTGGATGGATAAATCAAATGTGTAAGCAATGGTGAAATAGTGAATACTAAAGAAGGTGTCGGAGCTAAAATCCTTCCTTGGTTTCATTAAGTATTATCGACGCTTCATAGTAGGGCATTCAAAGTACACAGCTCCACTGTTGGAATTGTTAAAGAAGGAATAGCCTTGGCGATGGTCCGACAAATGTAAAGCGGCATTCTAAGACCTAAAGGCTATCGTGTTAGAAGAACCAGTACTCAAATTATCGGATTATGGGAAGCCCTTCAAAGTTCCTACAAATGCTTCAAACTTCGCTATTATGAGAGTACTCATGCAACAGGGTCACTTGGTGGCCTAAAAGAGCTGCAAGCTCAATAAAACCGAGCGATGGTATCTGATGTATGAGAAGGAGATGACAGTGGTGGTTTACTATCTATGAGTTTGGTGGCACTATCTTCTTAGATTGTCATTTGTGCTAAAGACGGAGAACATCACTTTGAATACTTCTAAACTCAAAAGAAACTCTCTCCAAAGTAAGCACGATGGCAAGACTTCCTAATTGAATTTGATATAGTAATGGAGTGCAAGCCCGATAGAGCAAATGTCATAGTTGATGCACCGAGTCAAAAAGTGGAGCTAGTGAATGTCATGTAGTTAGAAGGCAGAGGCCAAGCAAGTTAGTTGCACTCCAACCTCCTTTCTAGGATCAGAGATGGATTGCACAATAATCCCCAAGTAGTAACCCTAATGCAACAAATCAAAGAAGATAAGACATAATAATTTTAGGTTCAAGAGAGGCTCGTCTACACTAAAAGAAATAGGGTTTATGTTCCTCGAGCGAACAATTTGAGGCATGAACTTTTGAGATAGTATCACAATTCCTTTTGGGTTAGATATTCAAGCATTCACCAAATATTAGCTCTCATGGAGAGGGTCTTCTAATGGCCGAAGATGAGGACTGATGTGGAGGAATTTGTTTGAACATGCCTTACTTGCCAACAAGACAAGGTAGAGTAGTGGAAGCCAATGGGACTTTTGGAGCAATTTCCCGTACTAAAAAGATCGTGGGAGAGTATTTCCTTGGACTTCATATTAAGCTTGCCAATAGTAAGGGGACTCGAATCGATAATCATAGTGGTCGATCGATTTTCAAAGTATGCAACATTCATTACTATACCCTTACAATGTTCAAGAAAGGAGGTGGCCAAGTTGGTGATGAAAAATATTGTGAAGTATTGGGGAGTCCCGTACAATATCATCAGTGATCAAGATGCTCATTTCTTGAGATGATTCTAAACTAAAGTATTCAAATTGCTATGGTCTAAGTTATACTTCTCCACAAGCCTCCACCCCTTGAGCAATATCTTCAGCACTTCATGAGTGCCAACCAATGGGATTGAGTGAAGTTATTGGATATTGCTCAATTCTCCTACAACTTATAGTGGAGCTCCACGTCCAATAAAAGCCCCTTTAAGATCATTATAGAATAGCAGTCATCGACTCCTCATACCTTGGCGATCAGTTATACTAGGGGTAGTCTATTAGTATATCACTTTGTGAAGGAATGACATTGAAATGCAGATATTTTGCGGGCTTACTTGGAGAAGGCGGCCAAAAAGATGAAGAAGTGGGTAGACTTGCGAAGGCAACTATAGGAGTTTAAAATTGGTAACTTGGTGTTCATGAAGCTCCAATTAGCATCACTCTAATTTTTTAAGCAAAAAGTATATAAGGGATTAATATGCAAGTATGAAGAACCCTTCCCAATTATCAATAGGTTAAGCAATGTCTCCTACAAGTTGCAACTACTAACATGGCTCAAAATTCACAATATCTTCCACGCAAGTAACAAAAGCCTACCACTCATATCCGCAAAATATTTCCCGAAGTGTTCCAACTCAGTTACCCCCCTCCATAGCCTCTTACGAGAAGCGAGTTAAAACTATTTTAGTGGATCGTAAGACAAACCTACCCAATGGAGAGCAAACTGAATACTTGGTGAATTGACGAAAGCTTCCCTAAATAGAAATTGGTTGGGAGCTAGAAGATGCCCTATAACATGAAAAAGCAATCATCAAAGCCTATCAGCAAGTATTGACGAGGGCGTCGACAATTTAAATGGGGAAGAATATCACAAAAGATTATTGTGCATCCGCAACATCTTCATTCAACAAACCATTCATCACCTTTGTATGCTTGTATAGATGTTTGGTAGCATGTTTTACCTTGGGTTTGTATTTTTTTGCTAGAAAAATATAAGCAAGAATAGTTCACAACACTACAGTGTGACTGCTCATCACACAGGGTAAAATTGCCCCAAAATGGCTCCATTTTCGCATGCCACGACCTATTTTTTTGCAAACCACAGTCATGCGTGAAACATTAGCCATCTCAAACCCTTGGAACTCCCAAGGTGGCACAAGGGTGGATAGGGCTTCAAGGTAGTATTGTGCGTTGATCGATATATATAAGTTCACATGTTAACTTGATGGGAACTTGCCATCACGCTTGACACTCGGTGAGCAGTCATTTGTGGACTTACGACTATTTGTTTTGCCTTTTAAAGTCTTTGTTTTCTCCTTCCTCTCTGTTCTCTCTTGCACTCGAAGTATTTGCTAAATTGTTTGTAAAGCTTTCCTTTTCGTGAGACGTCGAGACTTATCCACCGCTCGTTTTTGAACTAATCAACTTACTCATTTACAAGTCCTATGAGCCTTAAATGAGGTTGTAAATTAGTTGACCTTTTGCAAACGCATATCGTAAGGATGCTTCATGACTTATGGAATCTCAACTAAGTTCGAAATATTGGTGCAAGAGTGCTTCATGACTTAGACAACTTCAACTAAGTTTATGACTTTGTCGCAATAGTACCTCACGACTTAGACAATTTCAGCTAAGTCCGTGATACCATGTTAGCCCAAACATAAACATAGATGATAACCTATGAATATTTTTATATGTATAAATTTTAGACGTGCTATGTGTGTATTTTTTCTTTTGAGTAGATATAAATATTATGTAAAGGTGTCAAAAATCATTTTTAAATATTATATAAATATTATGTAAAGGGGAAGACCTATCTTTTTGTTTAGTAAGTTAGCATATCTTACTTTTAAGACTGTCAATTTTTTTAGCTATACTCTTTATAGTAATAATTAAACTAAAATATGAGATATGTGTAAAATTAGGAGTGGGATGTTACAAAATTATTCAAGATGTAAAAAAAAAATTTTATGTTAAGAAAAATATACTAGAGATTTGTTAAAAAGGTTTCATATGATAGCTTATAAGCTAGTAAGTACTCAAAATGAATACAAATAATAAACTTATGTTAGATGATGGAGTTTAAAAAACAGATGAGAAATATTACAAAAGTTTAATTGGAGGCTAATATATCTCATATATTTAAGGTCATCAGTTAGTTTGTTATCTAAGTTCTCCTAGCAAAATATCATTTTGGAGTAGTTAAAAGAGTTTTTATATATATCATGGGAACTTTCAATTATGACATCCATTATGGGCAGATAAAATAATTTAAATTATATTCTTATGTTGATAGTAATTGGGCTGGTTTTGCAAACGATAGAAAAAAAAACTTAGAAGATTTATACTCGTTAAAGGGTGATATCATGGACAACTAAAAAACAAAAATGTATTATTTTCTCAAACTACGAGGCAAAATATATTACGGCTTCAAGCACAGCATGTAAAATAATTTGATTTCCAATAGTTCAAATAGATCTTAAAAATAAGTAAGATGGACTAAATAAAATCTACTACGACAAAAGTCTATTATTATAATGATAAAGAATCTTGTTTTCCATAGATGCACTAAAGATATTGAAGTTTGACATCACTTAGAATGAAAAAAAAGATTCAAATGAAATACTCTAGTTGGCCAACATCTTTACTAAAGTTTTACTAAAAGAAAAATTTTATTTCTTGCAAGGGCATCTTCAAGTTGTTATAATCATTTTGAATTGAGATGGTTATGATAAAACTAATGCAAATGAGTGTAATCTCAACGAAGGTAATAGGAGTAGTAGTTACCATTCATCCACTTTAAAACAAATTCAAAGCGGATGAATGTGGGTTGTTTTATGCACTATTTTAAAAAGCTTGTAAATGCTTTATTTTTAATGCTATAAATAGGTTTATTTTGGACTCATCCAAGATATTACTGGTTTGAAGTACTCCTCAACTCCTCATCTATCTTCTTGTTGTACAAGAAGCGAACAAGATCTATGTTTCTCTTTAGACAACTGATATCATTTATGTTTAGAACTTATAGTTGATTGCAGGACCAGAGTGTTCAAGAAATATGAAAGAGTTTTTAGGAAAGTGACAGCATTTTCTTCTCTAAATTTAACTCAGAACCTATCCTTAGATTGACTGCTTTCCAAATTGCAAGTATAGACTCTCTCTCATCCACAGGCCTTCCATCTGTATCAAACCAAGAAAACATATTCTAAGGTATAACTTTGCATCTGTATTTCCAATATTATACATCCTAAAGAACTTTGGATTCAAAGTCATAATCTGGAGTACAAAAGCTGAGAGCATGGATGATAAGTGCTGGACTCCAAATTCCCTTAGCCTTTCCAAGACAAGACAGGATGTATACCTCTAAACTAAAACAATCTATAAATTGACGGTGTATATGTATCTATTATCTTTGTAAATAAATTAATTATTTTTATTAAAAAATATTCATGTGTAAAATAGAGTTTGAGTGAGAAATAAGAGTAATTTCATATTGGTAAGGAATAAGAAAATAAGTGATCAATTTCAACAACACTTAACCGAAGTCTCGTACTTCAAGGCTCATCCTTCTTTAAGATTATCTACATGTCATAATTATATGTGTTATTATGAATTCTTTAATATAATATTATAAATTAATTGTATAGGTCATTTTAGTGGTTAAAAGACCAGTATGATAACTTAAAATATCTAATAAATAAAAATATTTATTATAATATTTAAAAGGCCATTTTAGTGACTAAAAGACCAGTTTGATATTCTACTAGTCAGATAAAATTTAAAGATAAAAGTTACAAATAATATTTATCAAATATCCTTTAATCTAATTTCTTGAAATAATTTAATAATAATAAGCAATGATCATAATAATTATTAAGCATTAATCAGCATAAAATAAAAAACTCATGTGATAGATGTAGTAATGATAAAATATAAATTATATTTTTATGTGAAAAATAAGTATCATTTCATAATTTTAAATATATGCATATGAATAACTAAATAAATATCCAAAATAATAATTAAAATTTATTTATCACATGCAAAATTTTATCAATATATCATATGAGAAAATTATAAAAAATCATAATTTATATTTTTAATTTCATATGGAACCCTAAATTAGACAAATCATCTCTACTTAGTTAAGCAGGCTTAAAATTTTACTAAACATTAATTCAATCAAGTTAATTAAAATTAAATTTGATCAAAGTTAAAAATTAATCAAAATTTTAACTTTTCCAAATTTGATCAAAATGTGATTAGTTAAATCTAAATCTAGTCAAGCAGTCAAAATATAACCAAGATCAAATCTATTCAAAATACTTGATCAAAATAAATCAAATTAGATAATTTTGTAATTGAGGATGTAAATAAAAAAATCTAATTTTCGAAGTATAAAATATGAATTTATTTTGGAATATATAATAAAAAAATATGATTCTTGAAAGGTAGAATGATCAAAAGGACATAAATTAGAATTAAAATATTTATAAGTGTAAAATTATAATTTTAATAAATGAAACCCAATTTTTTTTTCTTCTCTTCTTGATTGCCATTGTGTGAGACATGTGATCGCCACCTATGGCCACATGCCTATTCTCATGTAGTTGACCAATGATCTTACCGTTCGCTGCACTATGCTGTCGCACCCACGTGTGGATGTTCTCATCATGCATGGATTCCTCACTGGTGGAACACCTTTGCGGCCATGCGTCACTGACCAAGCATCGTCAATCATCATTCCAACGCATGGTTGTGCACACACACGGATCGACAATCCCACACAATCACTACAATGTGCGGTTGTGCTCATATGTTCACCAAGTTACCCCATTGGTCGTCATGGCTATTCTTGTTTGCCACATAGTCATTGGAAATTACAGCCTTCGGTGTTTAGATGATGTCGGCTATGGTTAACAAACATCGTTGCAATGGCATTGTCGCAGTCATCAATCAAAGGCAGTACTATAGTCATCACAGGTAGTGACATTGTTATAACTGCTTACAACCAAGGCAAGCCAATCCCTGCAAGTCTACTTCATAAAAGTAGCTGTGCATGTGATCGCCACTAGTTATCGCACTCCATGACGCTTCCACTGCATATAGTAACACTTGTACACAACCTGCCTATGATTGGGCTAGTGACACTGAATGCTAGCACCCTCAATAATATATTCATTGATAATAAGTTATTAATAATTATTTGTTAATTAAACATAAGGAATCTCACATCGCTCATAGGCAGGCTATAGGATGGACGAAATCAGAAAGTAGATCGACAACATAAATAAATCATTCAAACATCATAAATCAAAATCGAATAACTCCTTTTCATGAGTGAATGGTGCTAATAAATAGATTCAAATTATTTAATTTTAAAAGATATAAATTATAAATATAAAATATAAAATTATGCTATTATTACATGAAAAAAATTAATGCCTAAATCGAAATCAAATAATAATATATCAAGATTTACAATGAATACCTTTTGATGTTATTTAGAAGGCTTTTATCTGATCTGCAAGTACATTGTCATTGGATCCGAAAGCTATAGCGAAACTGATATGCAAGAAGAACTAGACTCATCTTCTCTCTCTCTTTCTACCCTTCATATGACCACTATAAGTGATGAATTAGGGTGTAAAAGAGATTGAGAATAGATCTATAATCTTAATAACTGATGTTTTGTCTCTACGAGGTCCTATGCTTTTATAGGTGAGAGCAAAAGGTATAGATGCTTTTATAATCTTCTCTCTCTTTCTATCATTAATAAGACCACTATAAATGATAGATTAGAGTGTAAGAGAGATTGAGAATAGATTTATAATCTTAATATGATGTTTCATCTTTAGGATGTCCCATGCTTTTATAAGTGAGAACAAATGGTCTAGATGATAATTAGAAGAGTCTCTTCCATCAAGGTTCAATCTCTTAAGGAATTCTACTAGTATACAACTGTATTCAGAATATAATCAAATTTATAATATATTTTGTCTAATTAAAGAGTATCACGTAATCTAACAAGAGGTGCTCATAGATCGGGAAAGAAAAGAGATTGAAATAGGGTGACATGTTATTTGGTCTCTCCTGCGAGCTAACTCAAGCTCTACAAAGCCATGCATGAATGCGTGCATATCTGAATAATGAAGTATAAGTATATGGAAATCATTTTATTCGCATGAAGAAAACATTGCAAGTGAAAAGAAATATGGTTTTTGGAGACAAATTATGGAGGTGATCATGATTCATGTGGCCAAATCATAATCACTTATTAGTTCAAGCCTTGTACTTACATTTGACAGGAATCCATCCGATCTAGTTTTTTATTTGCTTTATGGTCAATATTTATCCTGCTCATGCATAGAGTTATAATTTATACTATTTCTTTGAGATGAATATATACAACAAAGATGAACTCGTTTGGGTACTTTTATATATAATTTATCTATGTGATTTAGTCAAAAGGTACTGCGCTAAGAGTGGGGGAAAGTTGGATTGATCATGATGATGAGGATGTGGATTCAGTGGATCATGCAAAATGCAACATCTAAATCCAATTATTTGTGAGATGTTGATGAGTAAAGGATATCATATGGTCTTGCTTGTGGAAATATTTGGAAGAAACTTAACTGCATACAATGTAGTCAAGCTTACAATTGAGCAACAAAGCACATCAGAACATCAAATATTTCTCAAGGTGTAGGTCATGAATTATATTTTATCTGTATTCGTATGCTCTTTTTTTCTCTATCTAAGAGGACATATGATCTTTTCTCATTTGAGATTGTTGCTGATTTGGTCAATGGTTTTGAGTTCGTATGTCATCAAGCAATAGGAAAACATCTATTAGCTTTTTCATTTTAACCTAATATAATTGAATCATTTGGACTGATTAACTCTGAAAAATGCTGCTGAAGTATCAGAAAACAAAAGTCTAAATCTAAACATAGTTTAACTCATACTAAACTTGATTTCTAATGCATCTATCCACTTAACCTGCAACTTTCTCACACTTTTAGACATCCAAATTATGTGAAAGTGTTTCTTGAGGATCTGATTGCATCTTCTGGATAATATTTTTCTAGTTTCTCGTTGTCTCATCATATGATGGTTTTATCTTTCAAACTAGTTGTTGGTCCAGCCATATGTGAGCTTGGACTGATCGATTTGGGCATTGAGCCCAAATCTGATTTATTAAAAAATAAAAAAATAAATGTGTGCAGCGAATGTGTGTATGCAGCGAACAGTTGGGGTGCCGAGAACAGTTGGGGTGCCGAGAAAAGCAACACAAAGAGAAGAGGAAAGAGAAAATTAAGATTTTGAGATTTTTTTGTTAGATGATCAAGTGCTAAATTTCATCGATTTTGACCTAAATTTTATGTGAATAATTCTTACAATAATCTTTATCTATGGTTTATCCTCTCTAAAAATTTTCTTTCATAAAATTCATCTATGGTGATGATGATATGTTATTGTTGAGTCAAGATATATGTTCTTGATGTTATTATGATTTTTTGATTATTTTGGAGAACATTTATTATAAACATATTATCATTATTGGTGATAGTAGAAATTTGAAGTGGACTACGGTTCCGTAGTTTTTCTCGTATTGGGTTTTTCACATAAAAAATTCAGTGTCTCACTTTGTGATTGATTTATTGTTCTACTATTTATGCTTCTTTGGTTAATATTTATATTTGGTAATAAGTTGGTATTTTGATGGGAAACCTATTTTGATACACAAAGAGGGAAAAGAATTATTCTGCTATATTAGTTTTCCCAACAAGTGATATCAGAGCTCCAAGTTGTTTGGTGCTAGTTTTTCTTGTATGATTGAAATGGAAGAGTCATATGATATGATTAAATTGAACTCATCAAATTATTCTACTTGGAGGCATATAATGAAAGATTTGCTCTATTGTAAATATTTATATAAGCATATTAAAGTTAAAGACAAATCTTCTACCATGGAAGATGAGCAATGAAATACTCAACATAGAAAGATTATTACCTATATTAGAAGATGAATGAATATAAATTTACATGAGCATATTTCTGATAAAACCATAATTGATATTGATTAGCAAAGGTTAGAAAATCTTTTTTATGAAAAAGACAATGAAAAATAGAATTTCTCTCCTTACAAGGCTTATCAATTTAAAGTATAAAGATAATATTAATATTATTGAGCATACAAGCTTATTTTAGAGTTTTGTAAATAAGCTGGTTGCTATGAAAATGAATATAGATGATGAGATGCAAAGATTATTACTTCTAAGCTCCTTACCGGAAAGTTGGAAAATATATGTGGTGATTATTTATAACTCTACGCCAAAGGGGATTCTAACTATAGACATGGTTAAAGATAGTTTGATAAATGAAGATACTAGAAAGAAAGAACATGAAGAATCTTCTTCTAGTACACTTATTATTAAAAAGCAAGAAAGACGTGGAAGAAGTCATAATAGAAATCCACATGGTTATAGAGGAAGATCCAATTCTAGAAGAGATATCAAGAGTTTCCACTATAATATGTTAGGTCACATGAAGAAAGAGTGTAGGATTTGGAAGCGAGAACAGAATGAAATGAAGAAAAATAAAAAATAGACCAATGCAATTACCGTTGAAGGTGATATCATTATTGTTTGTGATTGATGTATTAGTCTTACAGCTTAGGACAGTAAGTGAGTAATTAACTCTGGTGCTTCATTTCATATTACTTATCATAATGATTTTTTTAAATCTTACACTGCTAGTGATTTTGGTAATGTTAGAATGAGAAACAGTGATACATATAATATTATGGGTATTGAGATATTTGCTTGGAGACCAGTACTATGAGCAAATTGATACTTAAAGATATTAGACATGTTTCAGATATTCATTTAACTTGATATCTACAAGCATACTTGATAATGAGGGATTTATATACTATTTTGGTCAAAGTAAATGGAAGCTCACTAAAAGTTCTCTAATTATAGAGAGAGAAAATAAGCTAAACTCTTTCAATGTCATATAAGCTAAGCTATATAGAGGAGAGATTAATGTAATTCAAAAGGGTGTAAGTATAGATCTTTGGTATAAGAGACTTAGTCATATCAACAAGAATGGACTTCAAACTCTTACTATAAAACAGTTCTTATAGGAGTTGCAAGGTACATCTCTTAAATCTTGTGATTATTACTTAGTTGAAAAAATACATAGAGTTGTCTTTCATACTTATCAACTATCTAAAAGATCAAATGTTATTGATTTGATTTACACTAATGTCTATACTATACAAACTAGAACTCTTGGAGATGCTCTTTATTTTGTTACTTTCATTGATGACTGTTCTAGAAAAGTTTAAGCTTTTGCTTTGAAATCTAAAGACCAAGTACTTGATATTTTTAAAAGTTTTATATTAGTGTTAAAAGAAAAACTAGCAAAAAACTAAAGTGGTTCGAGCATATAATGATGGCGAGTACAAGGGTCTTTTAGAGAATTATTACAGGTTTCATGGTATCAGGCTTGAGAAAATAGTTCCTAAAACTCCTTAACAAAATGGTATGGCGAAAAGGATGAATAAAACTATTAAAGAAATGATTAGGTGTATACTTTCTTATATCAAGTTGCCTAAGCCATTTTGGAGGAGGCTATAAGAACTACAATTGACCTGATAAATCTTTCTTCATCAGTTCCTCTGAAAGGTGATATTCCAAAGAGAGTATGGAAGGGAAAAAAATATCTTATGATCATTTGAGAGTCTTTGGATGCTAATCATTTGTTCATATTCCCAAAGATGAGAGGTTCAAGCATGATATTAAGGCAAAAGCATATATCTTCTCAGGGTATAGTCATGAAGAGTTTGTGTATAAATTATGGGATCCAGTGAATAAGAATATTATTAGAAGCAGAGATGTTATGTTTGTTGAAGACCAATTATTTGATGATGGTGACAATATTGAGAAGCCAAAAACCTCTGTTTATATTCCTTGGAGTTTGGGTCTAGTCCCTCCACCTATAGTTTATGATGATCTTGGGGGAGATGAACAAGAAGATTTTGGTAAAAATGTCAATAATGATGCTCCTATAATTGATAATGTTGAACCAACTAAACAATTTGAACAAGCACCTCCACCACTAGTTGAGATTTTATTGAGAAGATCCACAAGAGAGTGATAACCATCTATTAGATATCCTCCACATGAGTATGTTATGCTTACTGAAAGGAAAGAGCCAGAAACATACTAAGAATCTATTCTATATGAGCACAAGAATATGTGGGCTAAAGCCATACAAGAAGAGATGAGATCCTTTCTTGAAAACCACACATATGACTTAGTAAAATTATCTTAAGGAAAAAAAAGCTCTCAAGAATAAATAAGTTTATAAATTGAAGATTGAAAATAATAGCTCACAACAAAGATACAATGCATGACTAGTTGTGAAAGGATTCAGTCAGAAAATAAGGTATTAACTTTGAAAAAATATTTTCTCCTATGGTGAAAATGTCTCATATCCGAATTGTTCTTGGTTTAGTTACCCCCTTGAATTTAGAAGTTGAGCAACTTGATGTGAAACTACATTTCTTCATGATGACTTAGAAATAAAAATTCATATGGAGCAATCAGAATGTTTCAAAGTCGAGAGAAAAGAAAATCTAGTGTGTAAGCTTAGAAAAAACTTATATGGACTCAAACAAGCATCCAAATAGTAGTATAACAAGTTTGATTCCTTTATGATGAGTTAAGGGTACAATATAACTATATTTGATCATTGTGTATTTACAAGAAAGTTTTTAGATAATGATTTCATTATTCCCCTACTATATGTTGATGATATATTGATTGTTAGCCATGATGCTAGTAAAATTGATAAACTTAAAAAAGAACTAAGTAAGTCTTTTGCCATGAAAGACTTACGATCGGTGAAACAAATACTTGGCATGAAGATTCTATAGGGAAATCAAGGGCCGATATCACATGCACAGTGGAAGAACATAAAAAATAAAAATCTTAAAATTTTTAAATATATGTTAACGCTCCTCAAATCACTACATAAATCTCCACACTTGCTATCTAAGAAGGAAAAGGGGAAAGAAGAATAGGAGGTGACAACCAAGAAGTATCTAACCTATGGTGCTAGTCATAGGTGCCCAATAAGCCAATCACGTGAGTGATGGCACATGTGACTTGACACATAGTCTTTTTTTCTTATTATATTTTAGAATTTATCAATTTATATTGCTTGTTGTGTGTGTGTGTGTGTGTATATATATATATATATATATATATATATATATATATATATATATATATATATATATATATATATATATATATATATATATATATATATATATATATATATATATATATATATATATATATATATATATATATTGTGATGTTCTTAAATCTGTGCAATGAGAATCGGATCATGATGTGATCATGATAATGAGACCGATTCACCTTTAAACATATATCCTAAATAATCTCAGTCATAGGTTACTCGAGAGGGACGTCGAGACAACCGGACAGACTGGTGTGCTGTATACTCATCCATATGATGGATACAGGTGATCTCATAGCTGCTCATGTGGGGACACTAGGGATACAATACAGGTGCTCATTGGAGAATGAGTTCATTGATTGATCCACTTACGAAATGTTGGATGATTGATGATGCCTTATTATCAAATAGAAATTTCGTAGTCCCAGTGGTGTATTTGGTTCTTAGACTTACCCCAAGGATGTCATATATGAGTGCTCCACTCTTTGATACCAAACTTATAGGTTTGGATGTCTCAAATCTAGCACAACCGATCTTCGGGAGTGGTAGTCAATCTTACGAGGGCTATTGAGTGTCTATAGAGGATCATCCACTCTCGGTGTCATGAGAGAAATGTCTCATGTGTTCTTACTCAAACAAATCTCTAGCTATGGTCATTCAGATTGAGAGAGAAAGAGTTCTTCGGGAGAATCCAATTAGAGCAAGACTCGAGTAAAAATCGTATGGGTCTGACAACAGCATGCCCGGTATATGGTCTTTGAGATATTAGATGGATGAGGGACTATAGGTACATGGTAACTGAGGATAGATAGGTCTAATAGATTGGATTCTCCTATATCGTCTAGGGACTACGGCGTAGTGGCATAGTACGTCCGCAGTCGATGAGTCGAGTGAATTATTATGGAAATAATAATTTATTAAGCTAGAAGGAGTCCTGACAGGTATGACTCACGGCCAGCTCGATATTGGGCCTAGAGGGTCACACATATATGGTAGGCGTTGCGATGAGTAGAGGTTTAGATATGAGATATCCGTCGGAGCCCTTATCTTATTGGATATCCAATAAGCCCCTAAATTATTGGATCTCATGGATAAGATCCAATAAGAGCCCATGAGATATTATTCGATAGAGATCCACTAATCTAAGATGCTTGGGTAGTTGGATGAAGATCCAATATTCAATAGGGGATGATCTATTAGGGTTAAGTTGACAAGAGACCTCTATAAATAGGAGAGATTCAGTGGTTCATGGGCTAGAGTCTTTGCTTGCCTCTCATATTCTCCTCCCCCTCTCCACCTCAAAGCAGGCCTAGAGTTTTTAGGAGCGTCGTCGCAGCCCTACTGTGTGGATCACCGCTAGAGAGGAGAGCTCTTGACCTCCTTCACCCTCTCCTAGAGATCTACAAGGATTCATGGATATACGATCTCCCTATTTAACATAACCTATTTTATACGTAGTTTTAAGTTTCACGAATTTTGCGTACCAATCTTCGCATGACGACAAACATATCTTTGTGAATTAGGAATTGTATTTTCTGTTCTTCCGCTGCGCATGTGATGTCGCTCCCAAGATTTTCCAATATGTGGGTCTTTGGTTCTCTCTTATTTATAGAGGTCTCCTATCAACTTAACCCTAATAGATCCAACCCTATTGTGTGTTGGATCTCTATCCAATAACCCAAGCTACTTAGATTAGTGTATCTTTATCCAATAATCTCTTATTGGCTCTTTTTGGATCTCATCCATATGATCCAATAATTCAAGGGCTTATTGGATATCCAATAAAATAGGGGGTCCGACGGATATCTCATATTCGAACATCTACTTGTCACAACACTTACTATATGTGTGTGACCCTTTAGGCCCAATATCAAGCTGGCCATGAGTCATACCTATTAGAACTCCTTCTAGCTCAGTGAATTATTATCTTCATAATAATTTACTCGACTCATCGACTACGGACGTACTATGCCACTATACTACAACCCCTAGACGATACAAGGGAATCCAATCCTTTGGACCTATCTGTCCTTAATTCTTATATATATATAGTCTCTCATCCATTTAATATCCCAAAGACCATATACTAGATATGGTGTTGTCAAAGCCATATGGTTTCTACTCGAGTCTCGCTCTAATCGGATTCTTACAGAGAACTCTTTCTCTCTCAATCCGAATGACCCTGGCTAGAGATTTATTTAAGCAAGAACACATGATATATTACTCTCATGAAATCGAGAATGGATGATCCTCTATCGATACTCAATAGCCCTCGTAAGGTTGACTGCCAATCTTGATGACTGACTATGCTAGATCTGGAACTTCTAAACCTATAAGTCCAGTATCAAAGAGTGAAGTATTCATACAAGACATCATTAGTATCTCAAGTCTAAGGACTAAGTACACCATTGGGATAATGGAATCAATGTCTGACATCATTAACCATCCAGCATTCCGTGAGCGAATCAATCAGTAAACTCATTCTCCAATCTCTACACGAGCAATTATAAGACCAATTGCCTCCATCATATGAACGAGTATACAGTACACCAATTTGTCTGGTTATCTTGATGTCCCTCTCGAGTAACTTATGACTAAGATTATTTGGGGTCTGTGTTTAAAGGTGAATCGGTCTCATTATCGTAATCTCATCACGATCTGATTCACATTACATAAATCCATGGACATCACAATATATTCATGCAATAAGCAATATAAAGTGAAAGAATGCTATAATAATAATAAGTAGAAAGATTGCGTGTCATGTCACACGTGTCATCACTCACGTGATTGGTTTGTAGGGCACTTATGACTAGCAGATTCTTCATGATAGGAAAAAAGGGACGATTTGGCTACCTCAAAAGACCTACATTGAAAAGGTTCTTGAAAAATTTAATATGAGTAAAGCCAAAGCAGTTTGTTCTCCACTTGTAGGTCATTTCAAGCTTAGTTCGAAACAATATCCTACAAGTGAGAAAGAAAAAAAAGAAATGTCCAGAGTGCCTTACTCATCTGCGGTAGGTAGTTTGATGTATGCTATGGTTTATACTATACCAGATATAACTCATGCAATTAGAGTTGCCAACCAATTTCTCTCTAATCCTAGTAAGGAATATTGGGCGGTAGTAAAATTGATATTAAGATATCTAAGATATGCTTCCATATTGTGTTTATGTTTTGATAGTGGTAAACCTATGATAGAGCGGTATACAGATGCAGACATAGTAGGTGATACTGATTCCAAGAAGTCCACTTCGGGGTTCTTGATGACGTTTGCAAGGGGAACAATCTCTTGGCAGTTTAAGTTACAGAATTGTGTTGCTCTCTCAACCATAGAAACATAATACATAGTAATTACTAAAGCCTACAAAGAAACTTTATGGATCAAAAAGTTTCTATAGGAATTGGGCTTGAAACAAGAAGGATATACTGTTTACTATGATAGTCAGAGTGTCATTCACCTCTCCAAGAATTCAACATATCATTCAAGATCTAAGCATATTGATATAAGATATCATTGGATTCGTGATATGCTTGGGATAAAAGAATTACACTTGCAAAAGGTGCATACCAATACTAATGAGAATGGATCACACATGATAAAGTCTTTGCCTAAAGAGAACTTAAAGCATGTAGGCGAAGAGCGGATTTACTACAGCCCACTATATGATTAGGGGGGAAAGAATTATTAGGTCCAACCCATATGTGGCCTTGGACTGATTTATTTGGGTATTGAGCCCAAATATAATTTATTAAAAAAAATAGACGTGTGTAGTGAGGGCTTGTGTGAAGAGAGAGAGAGAGAGAGAGAGAGGAAGAGCAGAGAGAAATTTAAGATTATGATTTGTTTGCTAGATGATCTAGTGACTAAACTTTGCCAGTTTTAACTTAAATTTTATGTGAAGAATCTTTGTAATAAGCTTTACAATTTTAATAGTATTAATCTAGAGTTTGTCCTTTCTAAAGTACTTTTCTGTTATACCCATTTGGTAAGATCTAAAATTTTTCTTTTATAAAATTCATATATGGTAATGATAATATATTATTGTTGAGCCAACATATATGTTTTTGATATTATTATGATCCTCTTATTATTCTGGAGAAGATTTACTGTAAATATATTATCATTATTGGTGATAGTAAAAGTTTGAAGTGAACTATGGTCTCGTGATTTTTTTTCGCATTGGGTTTTTCACGTAAAAAATTCGGTATCCCACTTTGTGATTGATTTATTATTTTACTATTTATACTACTCTGATTAATATTACATTTAGTAACAAGTTAATATTTCCACGAGAAACACATTTTGATATACAAAGAAAGAACAAAATTATTTCAATTTTTCCCTAAGACATATGCACTTGAATTATGTAAAGTTCTTGGGAGATACTTGATGTGCATCATTTCAAGTAAATTATCATTACTTTTGTTATGGATCATTTGTGTGAAACGGATAGCTCTTTCCTCGGTAGTTTCATGACTTAATTCTCTCATAAATTTCAGATTGATGAGTCTTATTTTTGCCATCGGGTATGTGTCATATTTGTTTCATTGCACTTATCTTGATGCAATGTACAGTGAGAATTTCATGCCTTCCTCTGCTTCTTGAAAATTGAAGACATGCTTAAATTTTCGTGAAGTTTGCAATTGGGATTTATTTACATATTTCCTTTTTATATATTTTGTCCGTAATTTTTACATCATATTCGACAACGCAAGAAAAAAAATCAAAATTTTCCAAGAAAAATAAAAAACCATCTGAGACATGTTTCTGAATCTGTAAAACAAAATTGTGTTCTGATTCTTTTGTGATAATTTTTATGACATCATTTTACCAAGATAGATGCATCTTCTTCAGATGTTCCTTAATGATTGAGTTACCCCTATGATGAAAACTTAAAAGAATTGAAACATGCTATGATGATCTGACATCAAGGGAGTGTAGCCATTGGCAACAGATCCTCCAATAATAATATATTAGTTTGAACTTTTAAATCATAGCTTCTAAGTTTCTCTGCTTGATCTAGCAAACATATGGTGATTCTGTTCAGCAGCCAAACATGGATTGTCCTGCATAAACTTGTTTGAAGTGCCTTCTGATACAAAAACCTGTTGCCAGATTCAGCAAAACAAATTGTTAATATGCAGCTACATTCGGTGTTAACTATGGCATTAATGGCTGGGTTGACAAAGATTTCTTGAGGAATTCTGATAGCTATGGTGAAACTAACATACTGTATCCTTTAACGAGAGTTTGACCTTGTTACAATCACATTAAAGTGCATGGTGTAGAAGAGTTCTCTTTGATCATGGAGCTTAATGAAAAGCTTCACTTTTGATTTCAGTTTTTCCTCAAGAAAAATCACTTTTTTAGATTCATAATACTTAGTTCTCCATAACAAACAATTAAATGTAGGATTGTTTTATTGCTCCAAATGCTGGTCTTTGTTAATGTTAGAAAAACTAAGAAAAAGGATTATTGCAGTAGAAGCTATCATTCAGCCATGTAATTTATGACATATATATATATATATATATATATATATATATATATATATATATATATATATATATAAACATACTAAATTCATTGCATTGTATTCCTGATGAAAATGAGTGCTTAACTGACATCTTTTTCCAGGAAGATTTTTTGGTGGATGGCAACCAAATAGTCCCTAAACTTTGATGTTTTCTTTTCTGCAACTTTCTTTTGGCTGTCACTCCACTCAGATGACAATCTGGTCCTGGCATGCCTTTTACTTTCCTATTTCTTAGTTCTCCAAATGTGTTGGCAGGGCCAGTGATGTTTCTACTATCTTGAGATTGCAAGTGGTGTGGTATGATCCTCTTGCTGCAAAGAGTAGCAAGTGCAAACAACACAGATTGAGCTGCATTAATTTTCTATGACATTCAAATAATCATCTTCCCAATTCTGACCACCAACAAAATTTTGCAGATATTTTTCACTCATCTTTACATATTTAAGTGAAACACTGTGTATCCTAAGATAAACATGATTTTATACTTAACCTAGCAGAAAAAAGAAAAACAAATAACATTCTTCCACATCAGAAGCTTGAACTTTGAAGTTACTACTATCACTGCTGAGCATGTACAAAGCATATCAACTGGCTTGAACTAATGGAATCATTCACCCAAACAGCAAAACACATCATAAGCTTGAACTTTATAGTACCATAGGCCTGCCTCTCTGATGGAGATTTGTGTAAGCTACTAGTTCTAGGGATCTGAGCTCTTTCTAACAATAATTTAAAGCTCAGCATGTATGTGAGCATCATGTGCAATGATCCCACCATCTGATAGTCCAATTATTAAAGGAAAAAATCATGAGGTGGGAAGAGTTAGTAGTGAAGTGGAGATCACTTCTGATTTGAATAGATAAAAAGGTGAAAAGATTTGAGGGAATGGGAGGAGACAAAAGCAGCAACAGGGCATGGTCAGGATGGATGAAAATGGAGTTGTTTACACTGTTCATAAAGCCAAAGCTGTCTGCACTCAAACAGTTCTTCTACCCAGCAACACTGTTCAACTTCTCCTGTCATAATATCTAGGAAACTCACCATTGTGAGACATCAACAGAAGACATCTATCTAATCTATTGCAGTAAGGAATCTTTTTGATTCTGTAGAGTGGTTGCAAGAATCTATCCTCATACATGCATGAAAAAATCTCGTTATTTTATTTAAAAAAAAATTTCCCTTCTAATCTGCATAAATAAGGAGAACATCTTAATACGAATATAGCTACTTCTACAATTTCTATCTTCAATATTCTTTGTTTAAATCTATAACTGCATTCAAAATATTGAATATTGAGGGTTAACATATATATGATTGGATATCAATTCACATCCAAAAACTTGGGTTAATCATTAGCATAGTCAGACTTTTCTTTTTCTTTTCTTTAATCTTCACTTTATATATAAATCATCTGTCTTTATTATTTAGTATATATTTAAGGTAGGATAACTGTTGTTTTGTCATCTTCATCTCATATCTTATATATATATATATATATATATATATATATATATATATATATATATATATATATATATATATATATATATATATATATATATATATATATATATATATATATATATAATAAAAATATTTGGAATTTAAAGAACATGAGACTCTTCACAATCAATCACATCATGCCAAACCCTGTTGGGATCAGCTGTTATGATTGGCCCACTTACTACAGGTTGAAAGAGAAGGCATTGGTGGTGAGGACAGGCGCTGACATTACCACATGCGTAGCTAAGAATAAGAAGAAAAGGACATCGTCACACAGCGCTGAAACTGCAGCGAGGTTTTGTTGGGCGTGAAAGATCGAATCCAATCATGACATCTTGGCGAGGAGAACAGCGTGTGGAGCGTCTCATGCTCGTCCGTACCCTCTTGATTCATTACAGCATGATGTGAAATCCCCACAAGGCAAGAGAACACTCGACGCAGTGCAGAATTCAGGCCTCCACTTGCCTCTCAGGGCAGGAAAAGAAGGAAAGGGATGGTGGAAAAGTGCCATGGTAGAGAAAAGCGTAGAGAGAGAAAAAGAGAGAGAGACCGTAAGAAGGTACATACAAATGGAGACAGTCACTGATGATGAGCTCCACCGAGCTCGAGCTGGCTAGTTGTGGGAATCATCGGTAGGGGAGAAGGAAAGTTCACCTACGTATTTACTATACATGGCATGGCAAGTGTCCTGTGTCTACATGCAGGCATAATAAATTGACTTCAACGTGGATTCAGCTCTAAATAAAATATATGGAGCAATAACTCTCATCCTCACTCTATTTAATCTTTCATCAAATATACAATTAATAAAGATGATATCATACTTTTAGTTTTAGGCATTTCCAATGGATTATAAATGTCAAAATTTATAGTTTATCTTAAAGATAAAATTCATATTAGTAACTATGATATTTTCCAAGTTTGAGATTTGAATTTGAATTTGAATTTTAAAAAAGAAAAAATATTTTAATTTATTTTAGTTCATATTATTAATGTCACTGATTAGACTTGTGGGTTGAAGTTGGATTGACAGTAAATATTAACCATATAGCTAAATTTTAATCATAGTAAGAATTCTAGTATTAAATGAAGCCTTATGATGTTTGGCCTTTCCATGCACAGTGAGAGAGAGAGAGAGAGTGTGTGTGTGTGTGGCACTGCGATTCCCATGTGCCATGCACCGGCAAGTCGGCGAGAGTCGCGGCGAGTCGTCGTTTTCCTTGGAGGAGACTGGCCAACAACCCCAAGCATGCACCATGTTTCTTCTCTTATTTGCCTCCTCGAATCTCATCAAACATTGTTTCCATTGCTTGCTGTCATGCAGTACCTTTTCTTTCTCTCTCTTCTTCTTCTTCTTCTTCAATGGCAATTGCTGCTTCGTCAATAGTGACACACCAAACCCCAACATTCAACGGAAGAAAAACTATCCCTATCTACCTATACATTTTGAAGGAAAAAGAATAGCCTCATTCATCAGAGATCATGAATGATCAAACTCAGTAATAAAATAGATGTTGACATGAAGAAAGAACCTGTTTTTTTTGTGTGAAGAAGGAGAAAAGAAACATGTCCACTGTTGGGACTGAGAGCATAATTATCACTGTCTTCCTTAACACCTTGAATAAAACATGAGGAGAATTACTTCAAATCTGCAGTGCTAACATCTCATCCATCAGCATCTATTTATAGGAGCAAAAGAAATTAATTACAATTTAAAAAAGGAAAATAAAATTATTCCAAATCATCACCTTTTCGTTGCATGAGATCAAAGTTAATTTCTGATAGATTTGTGCCAGATGGGTTAAGTGTTGCAAGAATCCTGCCTGCCTGTCTTGAACAAGACAATGAGTTCTTCCACCACAAGTAATATAAATGAAGGTTTGTAGGGAACAGCTGTAATGTTCCCTACTGAATTTTAAATTAGAGGAAGAAGAATTCTATTACAAAACAAGAAAAATACAAATCTCTATTCTAGTCAGCCAAGAAAAAGATCCTGGTGGAATAGTATCTGTAAGATTGGAGTGGAGTCTACACTAAAGTTGCTGATTGACTGCAGAACTGACACAGAAACATTACAACTTGATTCACAAGCACCACTAACACAGTATTTGTATGTACAAAAAAATTATAAATTGAATCATCTTTTATGAAGAAACACAAGAAGAATCACAAAGATAAAAAAGAGAATGATGATCCATAAGGAACTTGAGGCCTATCCTAAAAGTATTTACTCATATTAGAGAAATTAAGAACTTGAACTATGCAGGTTATTTTTGTAATGTATCCTTAAAAAGTATAATAACATCTTACATATTCCTCTGAAAATAAAATTCCTCTATATACTCATGCAAATCTTAGAATTCACCTATTTGTAACACTAACATTACAAGTGAGTTAGATAATTTGAATCCTTGTTAAGGATGTTAACTATCTTAGCTGGCTAAGACTTCCATTATAATTATAAGTATCATTTGTAAATAATAATAATAATAATAATAATCCTCATTAAATGACTTTAACACTGAAAGGTTATATAGGATGTTATCTTTCTCAAAGGACAATATAGGTAATATAACATTTTCTAGGGTTGCATCAAAAACATTTCTAAATTTCCAAAGAGTATTAAGAATGTGTTGGTGAAGGAAATAATCGGCGTAAAAAAATTTTTATAAGTGTTGTGAATCAAACTAGCTTAATAACTGACCATTGCAAATGAGTACAAAAGCCTTCCTTTCATAGCCTGATTTATGTAAACAAATTTTGACAGAACACTACCTAATTAATGTTGGCTAAACGACAATATATATAAATAATTTGCATTATAATTATCAGATCAATTTATCTAGCATCAATATCACACACTAATAATTCATGAGTATTTATAGAGATATGTAGGTGCATAAGAACTAAAAATTGGATCTGTACTTGTATGTTTATAGTAGAACAAGTTTACTTGTACAAAAATGAGGCAACAGTCAGTCCTTTTGGACAAAAAAAATACATCAATGCCTAAATTACAGAAGATAGACAAAAAAGAAAAAAAAGATGATGTATTGGTTAAAATTGCATTTGAGAAGTTGGTCATTTGAAGAGCTTGCCAAAGTAAAATAGGTGTGAAAGATTTTATTCTCCATCAGACATTATTCATTCTTTTTGTCCTCATAGTTTATTGCTAGAGATGGAATGATACATATATTATGGCATTCATCAGAAATCACTATGGAAGAACAAAAAAATTATAGTTCAAAAGACAATGGATTCATGAGAAGATTTAAAGAGCAAATATTACTTAAGAATGAGAGCACTTTTATATGCTTTTAGTTAGCATCCATAATAACAACCACAACTGCAAGAATCAAGCCATGCATTGAAGCACCTCCATTTCTTTCACAATGTCCCCATCAACTGCATAATAACATGCATGAGACCTTATCTTTGAGAAGAGTCCCACTCATGGGACCCTTGTGATGTGAAAGGTACATGATGCACTGAGAAGGGTTCCAAACTTTGTTAGTGGAATAGTATCATATTAGCTGACATCTGTTAGAGCTTGCATTATGTTCAGTGTAAAGGAGGCATCTCAATCCCACCTGTCTCTCTCAAGCCCCTTACCTTCCCTAAAAAAGACAACTTGCCTTTCTCTTCTGTTTAGGGCTGAGATGGGATGTGCTTGGGTACTCATATAATCTTTTAGAGGGTTAATTACATATTATTTTTATATTTGTATTCTATCATAATTTTTATATTTTTTAAAAATTATATTAGACTCCTCATGATTATAAAATTATAATAATACATCTTATATTTTATATTATTATCTATTGTGTTGACAAAAGATGTTGCACATGATATTATCACATGTTGAATTAGTGATTTTATGAATGATAAAATAATCATTTGACCCATTAATGGATTATGCTATTGTGGTAAGAAATTTACTATGAGGACTTCTTGGATGGAGTAGAACCTTAGAAGATGATTTGCTTCATGTTAAGTACTACATGTGAGTTGTACAACCAATTTCTTCTATCATTCTAATGATTTTATCTTCTAACGATTTTATCTTTATTAGTTGTATATCTTTCTTTATTGAATCCATAATCGATTTCTCTCGACAATCATTCTTTGTTTATAATGTGACATAAACATGTCCTTGAAAGAGTAATTCCATGTTTATTATGAAAGGTAAAGGTATCTAAAGCCGAGTAGGCCAAATGTATCTTATTTGGACAAGTGGTCCAAATAAAGAGGCATCTATGATTGCATCATCAATCAAGGAGCTTTAAAATGTTGTGTGTTTGCCTAGGTTAGATTGTGCTGCTACATTTCTAAAGTTTCATGTCCAGTTCTATACACTTTGTTGTAATGGATGTCCATCTATAGTTGCAAATTTTGAACAGTCTGAATGTTGAAATGATGAAGAAATGCAATGAATGGATCACTCATTAATGTTGCAAATTGGTGAGTGGTTTGGGGATTTGGCCACTCACTGCTCTCCTTTTTTTGTTTGTGGGATTTCAATGTCAGAAAGAACCTGTTTTGCACCAGGCAACATTAGCATGCATATTTCATGGCTGTGTAATTTGCTTTAGACCTTATATCCATTGGATGTGTGTGCACTGAAATGAGACTGTACCAGCAGGATTCATCTGAACAACAAAGCAACAGCAGCATTCATCTGGAGAAACAGCCAGTACTGATTTCATTTTGCACTGTGTGACTTCATATTCCATGCAGCAGCAGCAGCAGATGTCAAAGCAGTTTCTGCTGTTGATCTAGAATACAAATATGCTATTCATATGAACAGATTTGGAATATGAAACCCAATAATATGGACTGGAATAAAAAAAGCTGTTGCAAATCAAAACACCAATAGCAAACACTGTGAAAAGTCTGCTGCTGCATTCTAAATCACCAGAAAGGCTTTTAGAAAAATAAAAAATCAGCAAAGCCTTGGCAAAATGCAGGTTCTCAATACTGATCAAAATGGAGCATTCAAAAGTCTGCTGCTGCATTCAAA
This sequence comes from Musa acuminata AAA Group, assembly GCF_036884655.1. Lineage (NCBI taxonomy): Eukaryota > Viridiplantae > Streptophyta > Magnoliopsida > Zingiberales > Musaceae > Musa > Musa acuminata. Next base: position 2,035,284 of record NW_027021351.1, on the reverse strand, counting down.
ATACCAAACAATGGTGCTGCATAAAATAGTCTTTGCAAAACATATGAAACCTAATAACAAAATATGTGATACAGTTTAATGCACAGTATTCCAAAACAATGTACAGCATATTTAATTTACAGTGTCAAACAAACACTATCAATTTAATTTATAGACTTCCAAAACCTATCCATAATGATCAAAAGATTATAATCCAAAATATCCAAAATATTATCGTTTCTACCGTCGAAGTTTGTGTTTTTCTATATTTTTTTATGGTAAAAGCTATAAAAGAAAATGATATTCTGCCTTTTGTATCTTCTTCTTAATTTTTAATATTTTTTAAAAAAATTTTACGGAGATCGGGAAATCGAAATGGTTTGTGAATGCTAACTAATCACATCTCCTTATTATCTAAAGGATTAAAGGATTAAGGAGATAACTATAGATATCTAAGAAAGTGGCTCTTTAATAATATATGTCTATTTTTTTCTTTACATCCTTTCATAAATAATTTAAACAAGATAGCATGATAATAAAAGATACCAATTAAGTCTCACTCCCTATAACTATAAGAACAATAAGCAATATTAATTATTCTTTTATCTTTTCTCATTCCAATTATCTCAAACTTATCACCACCATTTCATGTATCCAATTGACAGAATTTATCTTTTCTCCTCAATGATATCAATGTTGGGATAAAGCAATTCATCAAGCCTTATTAATGAATCTTTATTTCTTAACTAGTTTACCTAATTTATAACTGGTTTATTTCTTAACCAAAGGTATGCATCTTTGTCAACCTTTTCAAGTTCATCCAATTCTTACTTAAAGTGCACCCTCATAGCTCTTGTAGCTCTTCAAAAGAGTTTTTTTAATGTTAATCCCTTATGCTTCTCTATGAAATTATTGTATAAATGTTTCAAATAGAATTTATGCTTGGTATTGAGAAGCAAATGTGCAATGGCCTCTAACGTGCTTTTTTGTTTGTCAATGATGAATATCCACTCATCTGAACTGCTGAGGAACTAGTTCTATATCATTATTCTTCCTCTCAACTATTACATATGTAAATAGATACATTTGATTAGTTAGGTCAATCCCTACAATAGTCAATAGTACACCTTAGGCACATTATAGGAATCTTTCATTTAGTATAGAAAAATAGATATAAATTTTATAAATATATTATTTTTCTCATTGGATCTAAATTTCATGACGCATATGCTCTTTGAATTTTCTTTTTGTAAGTGATGAAGGTAAGATTCGAGCTTAGGATCTTATAATAAACTATCTAAGTCCTTACTAGTTAAACTAGCTGATACCTTTATATTAGTTGAAGTTTTGAACCCTGGACCTTTAATAAGAGAGTTTGGGACACCACTACCAAACCAATGTTTGAGGTGCAAAAAAACGTTTTTTAGATTTTTGCAATAAATCTCCTCACAATAATTCTATAACAAAGCATATTCTTCTCTCTCGGTGCTTGTGATCATGCTCAATACTTTATTCTTCACTCTATATACTTTGTGTATATGAATATTCATAACATACTCTTATTGAATTGTTGGCTTCAAAAACTTTCCTAATCATATAGGATTTATTATAATCCTATTATAGTATTTATCAGCTAACCACTTAACCATAACTAGAGGATTGTTAAATGATCTCTGACGTGAATGTTCTGCATTCAAAGTTTTTACTTATAAAATTATCTCTACTTGTAATTTTTTATGCATATATTATTCAATCATATCCAACCTGATATATTATCATAATCTTATCCTTATCATTTTTAATATATCTGAGTTGTTTGCCCATTGTTATGGCATATTGCTTGATCGTAGTTCGAACCTCTTCAACATTAGCAAAACATATTTTGAGCTGAAACTCAAGATTATTCATATCAACTCAAGCATTAAATTATTAATATAATATTTTATCTTTCCTTTTGTTATCCATAGTGACATCAATTACTATATCTTAACCATTACTATTATCCAATTATTTATCTTTTGATAATGTGGTTGTAGATTGCCTTGTTCGAATATAAATATAATTCGAGTAAGGTTTCCTCTAGAGTTATAAGCTGTTGATTATTTTCCTTAATCTCCTTTTCATCTCCCAACCCTTGTACTATGTTCCATCACTTTCATTCTCACTCTTATTGAAATCATTATCACAATGGATGAAAAAACCATAATAGGCAAAAACACCATTAACATTACAAAGATTCTAAAATAAAAATCTATAACATAAGCAAAAGTAATGATTCAAAACTATTGATAGCAACAACTGTTTCAAAAATATATGAGTCAACAAGAATAAGAAAAATACATTTGTTGCATCAAGGTAAATACTCACAAAAATATGATTCCACCACTGTTTAACAAAAATATGATACAAAATAATAATTTAAAAGTTTTCAATGAGGATTAGAGTCAACTAACAAAGTTATAATTTGAGCAAAATATAGGAAACCAAAGAAAAGTTATAACTATCATTTTTGCATCAGTTTGACACTAATCCAGCATGTGATGTCATATGCAATGTCTCCCGTCAATAGACGATGTTATAGAAAATGAGATGAATTATTATAATTTAATGAGCACGGAGAGTCCAATATAACTTTTAAGTATAATATGATGTTATAAGGTCCGAGTTCGAGAATAATATATAATTAACCACCTTTTAGATGACATGAGAGGAAACATTATTCATAAGTTTTTATCTTTTTAATAAAATTTTAATTTTTTTTTTAGATACTATGGGCAAAGTATTACGTGGAATAAATATTCACATGAAGCATGAAAACTTCAAATTAGGAAGTTATAATCATACTTATGATTACTTATCAAAATCAAACAATTAAAATGATTCAGTTTAAGTACATGTTTAATTAAATATATAAATTAATTCAAATACATATTTAACATTAGAAAATATTCAAACAAATCTAAATATATTTTATTTTTTAAAAAATATATTATTAAAAAATAATAATGATAAATAAAAAAAAATGAACTAGAGATAGATTTTATCCGGAGGAGAGAAGCAACATAAAGAAATACTTCAGGCAAAGAAGATAGAGAAGGAGAGGGACGATCAAAATATGAAAAAATATTTCTTTTAGAAGCTCAATTTATTTTTAAATTAATAAAAATATCCTTGAATATTTAAGTAATTATGAGTGTATTATAAAATTAATATGATCAACTTATCAAAAAATAAAAAGAAACAACACTAATTTAGTATGTAGATTGGACTAATCAATGGTCTAATTCTTGATTTTTCTAATATAATCACCTCGATCCAGTTTTTATAAATGTAACCACTGCCTATTTAGTTCATGTGCGATGGAATCTATCTAAATAATTTTTTTAGACTTTATTTAACATTATAGTGTAACCTTTGCTATTGTTCAAACCCAATCAATAATATTTAACACTAATTGAGTTTATCTTTATTGTTCAAACCCATTCATCACTCTCGTAATGAATTATTTAGTAACTCTTTATGTTATATCTATGAGAGATCATAATATTATTTACATAAAATATAAACATATCGAATAGTATTATTTTTAATAAAAAGTTGCATCAATTGTTATCCTATGAACTATGCAAAATCAACATAATTTTACTCCTACATTTAGTGATTAAATTACACTAGATAAGCATTATTTTTCATGTAAAAATTTAATGAAGCTATGATAAGGGACAATTTTGTCGATCGGCCATTGGTGCGATTCGTAGGCTCACGAAAAATTATCTGTTTTGGAAGATGGGCGTACCCGCATGATTTTATCCTTTCAGAACATGTGAACTCCAAAAAGTATTTTTGAGAGTAAGGAAGATCTAGTAGACTTATGAACCCTTAGTTCCCATACTTCTCAACCAATGTGGAACTAAATGACCTTATCAGTGCTCCCTCCCATAAGAGAGCTAAGGACTCATAGTCTCACGTTGATTGAGGAGTATAGGAACCAAATGCCCATAAGTCCATTATGTCTCTTTTATCCTTAGAAATATCTTTTGAAGCTTACATGTTCTGAAATAACAAAATCTCATCATCCAAAGCGGATAATTCCTCGCGAGCCTACGAATCGTACGAATGATCGACCGACCAAATTATCTCTTATCGTGTTCCATCCAAACAAAAACCCCTATCAAACTCTATTTTGTAGCTCCTAGTATTCATGGAATACCTATGGGTAATGTCTAATTCACCTAAACTAGCATTTTGTTAGAGTCATTATGTTGCTTGACAAGTTGTACTTCAACGAGCGATCCAAATCTTGTTGGTTTAAAACCTTTTCTTCCTTTTTAATCCGATATAATCTAAAATAGCAACTCAAGAAAAAATACCAATTAGTTTTACTTAACCCGACTATTGATTCAGTGATGGCATTTGGCTGAGGCGATTGGGGTTAATGAAATTGTCCCACCAAGATCAGACATAGATTACGCTGGATTGGGTTTGATTGGTCTGCTTTGAAAGTGTAGGAAGATGCTGCCTCTTTAAAATGACAACTCCATCATTTTGCATCACAAAAATTAAATAAAAAGAAAACTTTTTCTGAAATAGAGTATTTATATGATTGGCAAGACTAAAGCACGCATCATGATTAAGATGTCACATCATCAAGTCAGCATATGTGGATCCTTGATGCATACTAAAATGATGATTGCTTGTTTAACATATGTTGAAGATGAATTTTATGTAACTCGAGTGCTATTAGAGTTATGATTATATTCAAATTATTTGAAGGAGTCTTAATTAGATCTTAATTCTTTGATGGATTAGGATTAGGATTAGGATCTAGATTAGGAATCTAAGTAGGAATTGTTATAAATATACATCTTTAGTAGTTATTAGTGAATTATGATTTGTTTTCATAAATATATCTTTGAGTCTTAAGGTGTTGATGAAAGAAAGAGATATAGAATAAGACATTCTCAGTAGTGGATATAGAAAAGGTTGAAGAAAGAATTCTTTTGGGCAAAAGTTTCTGACTTTGGTTTAACTTTTGATTCTTTGTATTTGGTCTTCTTAGTATGTATTCATTAAGACTCACCAAATCTATATTATTTATGTGTTGATCTCTAAGTTTGTCCTTTGGTTTCGTATTTTCTTTTTATTCCCAACAAAATTGATGATTTCTATTTTAGATGATTTTTTAAAAAAAAATTAACATTTTATTTTCTTCCTAATCAAACCCTCTTTTTCCTTTTCGCGAGCTCTTATTTTTTGTAAAATGACTAAATACTATTAATATATGAAAATTTTTTGCCAAAACAAATCAGATTTATAGTTGAATTGATCTAATATTATATTCGAACAACTATTATATTTTTGAATGAAGTTATAATATTTTGGTTCAGTAGATAAAAGAGTATAATTCCATTCAAAAAACTTTACAATTGGGTAATTCTTATTCATTCTTATTGTCATTCTCATGCATAAAAAAGAATAGAAATAGTGTTAATTATGAAAAAATTGAATAGTTTGTTTTGATCATCACAATCACAATAAAAATACTAATAATATACTCGAAAGCATTATAAATAATCCAAATACACTCCTAACTTCAATAAATTTAATTATAAATATAAAAATTTGTATTGTAATGACACTTATAGTATTTTTTTTAATAGCTTTATAATATTTTTAACATCTCAACAAAAAAACTATAATTTTATTGAAAAGTATTGTACATGAGTCAAATGAAATCAAAACACATTAGAAATTATTTGATATACTATATTAGGATTCAAATAAAAAATTTTATAATAGTTTACAAACAACATTAAAATTAACCTTATTATAATGTTTTAACCATCACAATAAAAGCCATATTAAATATATTTGAAAAAACTATAACTAACCCAAATAGACTAAAACCGCAACTAAACCAACTAAAAGTCTAAAAATATTGATATCATAATAGTTTATAAGCAATAATAATAATAAAAAAGACATGATATGATATCTTCTTTCGGCTTTAAATATTTTCAACACTTTAACTAAAATACTGTAATACTATTGAAAAACACTGTTAATAGATATTTGATATATCATACTATAATTCAAATAAATACTTATAACAGCCAAATGTAGATAAAGAATTGATCTATTATGATGTCTTGATCATCATAATAAAAACTACTATAAAATCTATACAAGAATAGTCAAATGTATTCCTAACCTCAAATACTATAATGAATTCATTGGTCCATCCACTTATATTAATATACTTTATAGATTGGTCCATAGGGTATCTTCGGGTATCTTCGAAACTAACGAAAATAATATCATTACGATGACATGTTCCATATTATTCAAAATAAAAATATTATTTAAAAAATAAAAACATAAGATACTTTTTAAAAAGATAAAAATGAAAACTTTTTTTAAAAAAATTAAATATTATAATGGATTGGATTCAACACTGAATTAGTTTTGGTCCATCTAAATTGAACTTGAAATATAAAAAAGTTAGGGTGTCAACTTTCCAATCATTGGATACTTTTGGAGGTAAAAAAAGAAAAAAAGCAGATGGTTTTAATTAATTTCTATTTTTTTAAATCTATATACAAATTGGAGATGAAGAGAAGACGAAGTGGCCTAATAGGACCCCTCGAACAACATATGCTGTTCCCACGTGCCGACGCACATGCACGTGTGGGTTACGCACAGGCTTGAAACCAGCATCCGTGAATGGGGTTCTTTTGGAGCTTTAGGTGGTGATGACCACCCCCTCCATGTGACTCTCTCTCTCTCTCTCTTCTCTCTCTCGGACCGCACTCCAATGAAAAGAAAAGACGCAGAGGGAGGGAAAGCTCCAAAAACTTACACCGCTGCAGCAGCAGCAGCAGCAGTAGCAGCGGCTGCTGCTGTTGCAGTAACATGTAAGAAAAGAAAAGCAAAAGGAAAGAGGAGTGAAGGCACATGTGTTGCGTTGTGCATGGTTACAACAAGACCACGGCGTGACGCCTCTAAAGCCAGTGGTAAAAGCTGCACAAAGAAACAAGCGCACATATAAAAGAAGAGAGAGAGAGCAGCAGCACTGCGTGGGGCGTTGGATTCTATGATATCCAAATCAAAATCCGGTTGACCGCATTCACCACTGTCATTTCATTTCTCTACTGCTGAGATCTTAAGCTTCCGTGCTTACAGTAAGCTGCTCGCATGTCATCCAACTATCAGACTGAATGCAGTAGGTCGTAGTAATAATAACACTGATGATGATTTTGAGAGGGCAACGTTCCCACTGCCAGCAGTCCGCCACCAGAAAGCCAGCAATAAAGATTGGGAAAGGAGAGGGAAGGGGACAGTGAGCCCTGGAGACCCAAATGATGGCTTAGGGAACAGGGAATTTAGCAGCACTAGGACAGAGATTGAAGAGACCAGAAAAAGAGAACGAGTGAGTGTGTGTGTGAGGGGAAAGGGAGACTCACCCAAGGCCTGGGCCTCTCTAAAGGAGAGAGAAAGAGAGAGAAAGAGAGAGAGAGAAAAGGGTTTCAGGTGGAGGAGGGTGAACGTGCTCCTCTATTTGAGAAGATGCAGATCTATCCAAATTAAAGAACAAGAGGCAGAGATGGAATATGTTATGTAGAAAACAACGCCAAGGCTGTGCCGGGAGAAGTAACAGCCGACGGTGGGGTTGCGACCGAAGACTGCTCCATTAATGGTTGAGTGCCCCGTCTTACCTCTGTCCCTCTCTCTTTCTCTGTGGAAAATGGTGTGTCCTCCTCCATCACTGCTAGTCGTATATTAAGTAGGAAGTCACCGTCTTCAATCACAAGTTGGTGTCTCTTCAGATACATGCTTCAGGTTTACTGTCTTCTTCCTCTAATATGGATGTTGAAATGGCAGCTGAGAGAAACTTCTGGTAGAGAAGGAAGATAGAGAGAGAGAGAGAGAGAGAGAGAGGGCATCATCATGGACGTGTACGAGGCGACGAGGGTGGTGTTGGCGAGGATACAGAGCTTGGACGCGGTGAACGCGGCCAAGATCATGGGGTACATCTTGATCCAGGAGCACGGCGACAAGGAGATGATCCGCCTGGCTTTCGGCCCCGAGGCCCTCCTCCACTCCGTCGTCCTCAAGGCTCGGAAGGAGCTCGGCCTTGCCGCCCCTGCTCCGCCCCCCTCCTCCTCCTCCTCCTCCGCTACCTCTCCTGCCGCAGGTGGCGTCGCCTCCCCTTCTCCCTTTGGCCTTTTGGCTCGCCAGAACTCCTCTTCCCGCTTCTCTACCAACTTAGTCTCCTCCCCCACCTCCTTCGCTCCGCCGCCTGTCTTCTCCCGCGCTGGTAGAGCGAACGGCGCTCTGAACGGGTCCCTGGAGGAGCTCCAGGCCTCCGAGGAGCTCCTCAGCCCCGGCAGCCCGAGTCCCTCTCCCTTCTTCAACGGCTGCGGAACCGCTGGCGACTCGCTCGTCGATGAGTTCCACCTCCAAGACCAGCTCTCCTTCCTCCACGATCAGGCCCCCTGCCACTCCCTTCCTATTGGCCCCAGATCCGTCGCTGCCGGCGGCGGAGGCGATCTCTTCAGTCCGGACATCGGGTCTCATAGTCCGAGCGGCAGCGGAGACGGGCTGCTGTTTCCTTACAGAATGGGATGGGGTGTCAACGGAAACCACCATCGCCGGAGCTGGTCCGCTGCTGATCTCCCCCTTCGTTCGGACGCCATCGCAGCCGCGGGATTCAGTTGGAAGCCGTGCCTCTATTTCGCCAGAGGTTACTGCAAGGACGGGACCGCGTGTCGCTTCCTCCATGATCTGCCGGACGAGACCGTCGCGGCGGTAGCTGCGGGCGCGAGAATGGACGCTGCGGTGGAGCAGCAGTGCCAGGAGCTGCTGCTGAGATCTAAGAGCCAGAGGATCGGGGGCGGCGGGGCGTCGCAGCTGACTGCGTCGGCCTTCCCTTACTCCCCGCTTGGTTCCCTGCCCTCCTCTCCATCATCCACGAGCAAATGCCTCGACTTCCTGCTCCAGCAGCAGCCAAGCGATAGCCCAAGGCAGCAATTCCTTTCGCTAACGTTTTTGCACCTTTCTTCGGCATTTTGTCTGTCGACAGTGGAAGCTAAGAAGCTTTGGTCCTTCACAGGGCCGCAGCGGCGGCGGCGGCAGCAGCGCTAATGCGAACGAGGATGGAGAGGGGCGATTTCGCAGGGATGGCCAATCCTGGGTCGAGGCAGATCTACTTAACCTTCCCCGCAGACAGCACCTTCACCGAAGAAGACGTCTCCAACTACTTCAGGTTGGTTCTTACTCGTTCTCTCAGGTAGATCAGCTTCCGAGCTCAATCATCAGTCCAAATCTCTCTGATCTCTGCTTCAATCTTCGTCGTTCGAATCGGAAGCATCTACGGGCCAGTACAGGACGTGCGGATCCCGTTCCAGCAGAAGCGAATGTTTGGGTTCGTCACCTTCGTCTACCCCGAGACGGTGAAGCTGATCCTGGCTAAAGGAAATCCCCACTTCGTCTGCGATGCTCGGGTTCTCGTCAAGCCTTACAAGGAGAAGGGGAAGGTCCCCGACAAGTGCAGGCACTCTTCTTCCTCCTCCTTCCATCAAATGCTCGTTTCCGTTGCTCATCGCTGCCTACGATGAATGATGTGTTCCCCTGCTCTCATTCAGGAAGCCGCAACAGCAGCAGACTGAGAGGGGCGACTTCGCTGCATGTACGACTCCTACCGGCCTGGAATCCAGAGATCAATTTGACCTTCAACAGCTTGGTTAGATTCTTAGATCTTCTTCTGGTCGTTCTGCTCGTTTCTCTTTAGCTTTTACCGAAGCTTAAGCTGGATGACGTAGTAGCAGCAGCAAGGATGCTGTACAACAGCGGCAGCAGCAGTCAGGAGCTACTGCTGCGGAGGAAGCTGGAGGAGCAGCAGCAAGCGCTGGAACTGCAGCAGGCCATCGAGCTGCACGCGAGGAGACTCATGAATCTCCAGCTCCTCGACCTCAAGAACCGGACTCTGTGCTCCTCAGCCCCCGCCTCCGTCAACTCTCCCACCATCAAAGCTGCTCCAGCAATCACTATACCTACAGCCGATACCCCGAGCAGCAGCGGCGGCAGCAGCAGCAGCAGCCAAGAACAATCACCAACCGGAGGTGAGCTGGGTCATGATGAACAAATAGTTACCGGTGAATTGTTTCTTTGTTTAGAAGTTGGGAATTTCTCGGCGGCGCAAGTCAATCCTGTTTGCTTGGTATGAGCAGTCCAGAAGATGAACAGCTGCAATGGCTTCCGCGAACACAAGACGGTCAACTCTGCTGATAAGAAGGAATCTGGTGATGAGGCAAACCCCAACAAGGATGGCGATATCCATGAAAGGTAATATACCATTAAACAATCCAAACCCATTGCCTCTTTCGATCTCTACATTGTGATTTCTTCTCCTGTCGATGCCATGACTGAATTGTTTCGGTTTGCAAACCATGGATGCAGCGCCGAGCATAACTTGCCCGATAGCCCCTTCGCCTCGCCTAAAAAATCTTCGATCGTGCCCGATCCTTTCTCCGTCCCTGAAATGGAGATGGCAGCTGCCACTGCTGCTTCCGTGAACGATAGTAGCAGCAGCAACACCTACCTGATTGCCTCTACATTGCCACCATCCTCTTCCACGTTGGACATGGCTTCCCACAAATCATGCTTCTTCCAAATGCCAAGGTAAGATGATTAGTTTGATGTTCTCTTCATGCGGATGGAAGGATGTTACAGTCCATTTCTGGTTCTTCATATGCCAGGGTCTCCTCCACTCATGGAGCCATTGGAATGTAGAGTTGGTAATGAGGAAGCCCTCCATGGATCACAGTGAGAATCAAACAGTCAAATAATATGCAGGTTATGGGAGTTGCTTATCGTTGATCTTAGAATGTTTTCTTGCAGGAAAAAGCAATGAGGAGTTTGATTGTAACCTTCTATAGTGTAAGCTACTAAGCTCCATAGGTAATCCATTCTATGCCACAGCACAAGGTCATGGAAAGGAGCAGCTTCAGTAACCAGAATCAGCTATATACTACTACTGCTACTACTACTACCATCTGCCACTACTGCAGCTTCTCATCACCATCCAATCCATTAAGATACTCCACCATCTCACAGACACCAAACAGAAGAAGAGAACAGGAAAGGACAAACAGCAGACTGATTTCTGTAAAGGATAGCTCAGTAAGAGATAAAAGCAGCACAGAGAAGGAGGTGACCAACAAAAAGAGACTAGGTGTGATCATTTCCCTGCTGCCTGCTTGTAGAGTGGTCTCTTCTACCTCCCACCTCCCTTTGGTTGCTTTTTGCCATCTCTAATTGTGACAAACATATAGACAAAGAAATGTGTTCAGATAGTCATAAATATGTAGTTCTGCATTCCTCTATCCCTTCCTTGTCTATAATTTGGTACTCAAATAAATATTTGAGATAGCTTACCACACAAATTTTTTTTTTTTAAGATAAAAACAAGTTCACTAAAATTGGGAATATGAATCCATTTTATCATTAAAAATTTCAGTAATCTATTATTGAATTGATAAAAAAGTTATATATTTTTTATATTCTTAACCTAAAAAAGTTATTTTCTTGAAGGTCAAATTAATATTTCACCTACTATTCTTTCATTATTTAGATTCTAAAGCCGGAGGATTTGTTGTATTAATTATTGGAGATAGAGGAGCAAAGAAGAAATAGAATACTACGATACGAGTAAAAAGAATCTTTTCGACTCAAGAAAATTGACAAGAACAGTTATGGTCTTATTTATAGGACCTAGTGGTAATTGTCCTATAACTACTAGATCATGATTGAAACGAGATAGTTATTGAAATTATTCGGTAACTACTAGATTATCATAATTATTTAGATAACTATGAATCAAATTTTAATATTAATAACATTGTTAATATTAGATCAAGTCGATGCAATCACTGTATCAGATTCCTCATTCATGGTTGGTACAACAACATAAATAAACAAAGGAGTTGCTTGTGACCGCTCCTTCTTCCTGCGCCTTCCGAGAAATAGAGGAAGAAGACGGAGGAGCCGCTGCTGCCGGCTCTCTGCCTCCATGTGCACTCACTCATGTGCTCTCTACTCCACATCTCTTTCTTCTCCCCAACATGTCTGTCATGAGAAGAAGAAGAACATAGACAAGTGTGCATATGATCCTGTAAATCTTGATGTCAGATCATCTTTTAATTTGGCATGCATTAATATATATATAACGTAGGTTGATTCTATAACGAGTGAAAACAAAATCATAGCTTGTCTGTTTCCTTATGTTTGATCCATTTCGATCCATGTCTTTTCTTATTTTATTTTGAATCCACACTTGGCTTTTGTAAGTTAGATTACCTGAATGCAATCAGTTTAATATCTATTATTTGAATTATGCAAGAAACGCTAATCACTCTATGTTTTATTAGCATGATTACTGCTAATAAAAGTTTTGATTGCTGCTTTTGGATGAACAGCAAAGAAAGGCTTCCTCTATGGAATATTAATTATTTGGACCTACCGCATGATCTTCAAAGATGAAAGAGAAACCGAGCCAATGGTTTGTATTGGCCACGATGTTAATTATTAATTGGACGTAACAGAGTTATTGATTTGATTTATTTTTAAAATATTTTATATGTAAAATTGAAAAAAAAATCTAATACGAAACGAGTGCGATAATAAAGACTAATCGAGAAGCTGGACTAAAAAAGATGTTTATTTAGGGAGTTTTGATCTGAATTCGCAAGATAATTTGGTTGGAGGCAAAATTTAATGATTATTTAATTTTTTATATATATATTTTTAAAACTTATATTTATGATATGATCCATTTAATACTTAAGTTAGTGCATGTTTATATTAGACAAAAGATGAAGATGATGTGTTCAGAAAATTAGATATAAGGTTATACTTTGGAGAAATTTTTTTTTTATAATATTCATTCTATAATTGATGTCAGTTTAGAATGATCTGATATCCTAACGAGAAAATATTTATTTTTATACTTTGCTAATGTGGCACATTATCATTTTGAGTTAATTAGGCTATTTATTCTTCCTTGATTATGCTTCGCATTAAGGTGTTTATCCATGCCAAAGCATAATATTCTTATCGAGAATTAAATAGTTATCACTTATATTAAAAGTGGTTAGAGGATGCTCCAAATGGATTTGTTCAAGATAGATAATTCATATACGATGAATGTTTTCCTAGCTAAGGTGTATCAAATGCATTAACGATTATATCTAAAGTAGATGCATTATGTGTAGGGAGATGTTTTGACTTATTAGATGTATTAGATGCTTTGATATTGATATCTTGAGATGAATGTATCACATATATGGAAATGTTTTATCTTGTAAGAATACAGTGAGTGGGGAGATGCATTTAATAGTTACGGTGCATCGGGTACTTTGATGATTATATACCATGCTTATACATCATATTTTAGGAGATGCTTTGCTTAATTAGGATGTATTAGATATTTTGATACTTATATCTTGGATGAATGCATCATAAGTAGGGGGATACTTTATTTGATTAGGATATATCATGTACTTTGATACTTATATCTTAGATGAATGTATTGTACATAGGAAGATAATTTGCCCAATTAAGATACATTAGCCAGTTTGATGCTTTTATCTTAGGTGCATGCAGTGAATGCATGCTAATACTTTGCTCAATTAGAATATATCAAATGATTAAATATTTATATCATAGGAGGATGCATCATGCATGAGAAAATTCCTTGATTGATAAAGATGCATCCTACATGAGAAAATAATTTTCTTAATTAGAATATATCATCTACTTTAATACTAATTTTCAAGGAAGGTTACTGGAAGTCTTTTTTATGATCAACTTAAAAAAACCTAAATGATTTAAGATAATTGATGAAGGTGTGGATTAATATAGAAGGGTGAGAGTTGACTAGCTATTGAGTATCATTGCTAAATCTTATGATGTAGCCAATTAGAGACTCAACTTTGCCTTATCGGATGATTAATAGGGTTATCATCCGATAACCCTATTTGGATATTAAATACTAGTACAGTAGAGATCAAACTCTTTTGCTAACTATTTGAATGATAATATAATATGAGGGAGAGTAGAGTATTACTCCCAAGTGTTTTACCCGAAAGTAGTAGGTTAAATCACCAACATGACCACATTAGAAGTGGTGTATAGGATCACTTAGCATCCTAAAAGTGACCACACGCTCAACAACAGGATTGCCACTTCCATCAAAAGTCTTAGGGTTTGAAGAATAAAAGTTGAAAGGAATGAACTCATCTTGTATCAATTTGGAGATTTGCTTAATCAAATTCTTTCTCGAGTTATATCTTATATCTCATGTTATCAAGGATATATTAATTTTTTTTAATTATTTATGCAAGACATAATTCATCTCATTAATAGTGTATCATAGATTCAGGCTAAATTGATTGTGACTGAGGCATATTGTTAATCTCATTAGGATGCATATGTGGTATCAGATTGATTATCGATACAACCATCATGGAGTTTCTAGTAACACTAAATAGTTGATGGACATTAGGTTTTGTACTACTACTAGCTATATTAATAGTAGAAGAAGAACAAGGATAGTCTATATTATATCTCGAATTAGACCTATTGAGTAAGTTAAAGAAAAATCTTAATAAGTTTGACTATGGGTTGAATTTTCTAATAGGAGAGTCTAAGGTTGTTAGAGAGATAATAATTATGGGGTAGAGTTTAAGTTGATTTAAATGCTCCCATGGTTGAGAAGATTTCTCAATAGGAGGAGAGTCTAAGGTTATTAAAGAGATGATGATTGTAAAACTGAGTTTAAGTTGATTTAAATACTCCCACAGGAAAAATACTCCTTATCCAAGGTTAGTCACTATGTTAAAAGTTGAGGAAGAAGTATCATTCTCGAGATATCCTCGAGGGGTTCGAGATTTTAATTTTTCATAATATTTTCTTTACTCTCTCATTCGAGAGTCAATTTATTATGTCAATTTTGATCATCAACTCGACATTATGATTTGACTTAGTCTTTTTTCTAATTTTATCATATTTAGAATTGAATAGAAAATTATTTTAGTGTGATATGGAAAAGAGATAATAGAAGGTGTCTATTCAAGAAGCTTTAACATGAACCCTTGAGGCCACTTGGTTAGATGCAAGATTTTATCATGTCCAACAAGGGAGGGTATTCCTAGCATGGCTCCTTTAATGCTTAAGTCGTTGTTTATTCATATTATGTGAAAAAGACCCATGGATGGTTTGAGAGTTTAGAATGAATTCTGAATATTTGAAAAGATATTATACTTAAAGAAGCTGTCTTATATTGAATTTATTTTATAATTATTCGTGATTAAGAAAAAAAATAAGTACTTTAATAAAAAAAATATTTACTTTATATGTTATATTGATATAACATGTCTAATTATGATATCATCATTTTTGGGTTGACTAGGCTTTAATAATAAATTTTGAATGATTATAGATAATTATCATTCTAGTTTAGATGAAAAACTAAGAATAGAAATAGTGATGCAAAGATCAGACAAGTGCAAATAGAACATGTTGGTTGGAATTATTCAAGTGCAAAAATATAGAGAGGAAAGTGATAAGGAAATAAATCTATCTCACTTAGTCTCTTGAATCCTACCTGAGATTAAACTTAGCATGTGACAAACCTTTCAGAGGTCGTCGTTGTTAGGATCGAGAGCACTAAGAGGGGGGGGGGGTGAATTAGTGCAGCAGAAATCTTTCAGCGATTAAAAACGAAAGCTGCGTTCGTTCGATAAGAACTATTTCGATACAAAAGCCGATTCTAAGATTACTTTTGATTAAGTGTAGTTTACGTCTAAACACAGTTTGCGTCTAAGCGCAGTTTACGCAGTTTGCGTCTAAATGCAGTTTGCGTCTAAGCGCAGTTTACGCAGTTTGCGTCTAAATGCAGTTTGCGTCTAAGCGCAGTTTACGCAGTTTGCGTCTAAATGTAGTTTGCGTCTAAATGCAGTTTGCATCTAAATGCAGATTGCGTCTAAGCGCAGTTTGCGTCTAAGCTCAGATTGTGTCTAAGCGCAGTTTGCGTCTGAGCGCAGTTTGCGTCTAAGTGCAGATTGCGTCTAAGCGCAGTTTGCAGTTATGAATGGAGTCAAAACGTAAACGTAAACTGTAAAGAAACTCGTTTGTAAAAGCGCAGAAGACAGTTTGCAGTTATAAATAGAATCAAAACATAAATGTAAATTGCAATGTAAAGACCGTACGAAAACACCGATTTACATCTGAATGCAGATTCGGAAAGATCAGAACTTAGAAACTTGTTCGTAAAAGCGCAGAGAGCAGTAGCTATGTAGGAGGTTTGCAGTAATGATAAAGTGCTCAAAATAAACGCAAACCAGAGATTTAGAGTGGTTCGGTCAGTCTTGACCTACTCCACTTTTGGCTTCCTCCACCGACGAGGTTACCAACGTCAACTAGAGGCCTTCCTTCAATAGGCGAAGGCCAACTGCCCTTTTACAGTTTCACTCCTTTTGACGGGCTCAGGAGACAACCCTTACAGAACCTTTCTCTCCTCCCTTTACAACTCAAGACTTGAAGAACAGAAGGAGGAGAACTTTTGGACTTTACACAAATTTGAGCTCTTAGAATCACAGAAAAGATCAAGAATTCGGTGTAGGTCTGTATCTTTTCAGTGCTGAATGGGTGGGGTATTTATAGGCCCCAACCCAATTCAAATTTGGAGCTCAAAACGATCAAATCCCGGAATTCCGGGATCAGGCGGTTGCACCTCCTGACTGGAGAGGTTGCACCGCCTGGCAGAGCTCGAAGACTGAGCCTCTGGGCGGTGCTACCTCTGTCAGGGGCGGTTGCACCTCTCTTCCAGAGCTCGAAGACCGAGCTCAGGCGGTGCCACCTCTCTGTCAGGGAGGTTGCACCGCCCAGTCTAGCTCGAAGACTGAGCTCAAGCGGTGCCACCTCCTGGCTGGGGTGGTTGCACCACCCAGTCTCGCTGGGAGACTTAGCCCAGGCGATGCCACCTCCTGGCCTAGGCGGTTGCACCTCCTGGTGCAATCAGGGTTCGAATGGTTAGCTCCATTCGGCCCAATTTCAGTCTTTCAGGGGCCCAATTTCCCCAAGATTAAGCTAATGGGATCACCTCCCATTTTCCAACTTAATCAATGTGCTAACTACGATTAGATCTAAGACAATTTCTGCAGCTTTGCTTCGGTGCGTCAATCGCTTCTTCCGGCGAGTTTCCGGCGAACTTCCGTCGATCATTCGATGAACCCTCGGTGATGCTCCTGCGGACTTCCAGCAAACTCCTGGACTTTGCGATGATCCACTTGGCGAGTTCCGACGAGCTTCGTTTGGCAAGCTTCTGGACTTCTCGGATCTGTTCTCGCAGAACCTCCGACGACCGTCTGAACTTCCGTCGAACTCTCGAACTCCCAACGTGATCATGAACTTGACTCCGGCGCAACTCCTGTTGCTTGTCTATCTTCCATCGTAGTTAATCCTGCACACTCAAAACAAAAACTTCGATCGAGACAATTAATCATAAGCAATTAACCAAGTTGTCCGGCATGTCATTGGTCCCTCGACGCTTCGTCCGATTCTTCGGCGCATCGTCCTTTCCTGCAGCCTATTGCCCAATCGGCCAGTTGACTCCGCAACTCCGATATCCTTGGCACAATACCCGCTCTTCTTGGCCCGATGCCCGAGTCCACGGTCCGAAGCCTTCTGTCGATACGTCGACCGATCCACCGGCCCGACGTCCAATCTTCTGACACGTTCCTCCGGCACAACATGATGTTCCTGCTTTAATTGTCTCATCCTGATCGAAGCACCCTGCGTCACTCAAAACGCAGATTAAATCATAAACATATATCAAGTAGTTTCATCATCAAAATACGAGATTCAACAATCTCCCCCTTTTTGATGATGACAACTACTTGATGACGGAGTTAAACTTAACTCCCGGAGTTTAAACAAACTCCCCCTATCAATATGCCTTATTGATAGAAACTCTTAGATTCAAAAATCTAAGGAACATGTCATAATAAACGGAGTTAACCTTAACTCCCAGAGTTTAAACAAACTCCCCCTATCAATATGTCATATTGATAGAAACTCTTAGATTCAAAAATCTAAGCAACATGTCATCATAAACGGGGTTAACCTTAACTCCCAGAGTTTAAACAAACTCCCCCTATCAATATGCCATATTGATAGAAACTCTTGGATTCAAAAATCCAAGCAACATGTCATCATAAACTTATGCATAACATGTTATGTCATCAACATACTTCTCCCCCTTTGTCATCAACAAAAAGGAGAGGTACCACAATCAAGTATTTGTGATATAAGTTTAACTCATTGTATGAAAAACATAATATCAAGTTTTATCATCATACAGTTTGAAGCCAGAAAATTTAGCAAATGTTACATCATGCTTAGAACATTCAAGCTATCAAGTTTTAGATATGCAAGTTTTACGGCATACAAGATAGCACATGCAAGCTAGCAATGTTACAACATTTTAGAACTTGCAAGCTAGCAGTTTAGAGATGTTCAAGAAGGCAACTCTTGCTTCTTGAAATATGCAAGTTGCAAGCTAGCAAATTTTTGCTTCCTTTGCAGTGTTAGCTTTTGATATCGTAACGCAACCATTTCAAGTGTTTATCAATTGTAGCATTTCATCATATGGTATGATATCGATATGTAAAGCTGTGAAGCAAGATTTTGATATCATTTCATGATGTACACATTTCGAATATTTTAGCAAGTGTAGCATTGCATCACATGGTAAGATATCAGTTCGTACGATGCAAATTTTTGTTTGATATCTTGATACAGGGCATATGGCAATCATATATTTCTTGGTGATGCAAGTATGGCCTAATCATAGCATCAGTGATAGCAACCATATCAACATCATTAATAGCAACCATATCATTATCAGTGATAGCAGGTATGGCCTAATCATAACATCAGTAATAGCAACCATATCAATTCATATTTTTCTCCCCCTTTGTCATCAACAACAAGGAGAACGATATAAGCAAATTTTAAATATAAGTGCGATGCCATAAGTTGGTTCATGTCATTTTCCAACAGTGAGTGATGATACCAGTAATGCAAACATCTCGAGGAAAACATGACATGGAGATAGCTTTTATTGCTTCTTCCTTTTTATTTGTTATCTTTTTACATGAAGGAGGAAAGCCATATGTGAAGTTCAAATCGATAAGATATTAAAGCACACTTCATTTTTGCAAGGATTAAGATATGTAAGTGAGTCAAATCCTTGTATATAAAAATATCATCCTTTTATAAGAGGGAATCATCAAATATGTTTCTCGAAAAATATTTTTCACATGATAAGTGCATTTGCTAGATGATTCCATATGTCAAAAATCAATGATGTGAATTAAACTAGATATGACATATGCTTGTTAAGTTCGGAAGAGGATAATGTATCAAGAAAATTCGAAAATAAAATTTGACACTTTCATACATTCGGACAGGGTTTTACTAGAGATATTCAATTACAATCATGAAGGTAAAACATGCTTATTATCATGGAAATTTTTGTATTCAAGCACATAATTTTCAACATGTAATCATGGCAAGTAATTGTGTAAAATCATTATGGCAATCAAGTGATTTGATCATTTAATCAAAAAAGTCCGAAAAATAATTTTAACACGTTTAATCATTCGGACATATTTTTGCCATAGTTTTTCAAATATAATCATGAAGATAAGGCATGCTCATCATCATGGTAGTATGATAGCAAGTTTACCATATACAAGCTAGTAAAAAAATTTTACATTTTAAGGCCCGCAAGCTAGCAATTTTGAGATGTTCAAGAAAGCGACTCTTGCTTCTTGAAATATAAGTTTTGCTAGATGTGCAAGTTAACTTTTTGCTTCTTGAGATAGGCAAGATAGCATTTCTTGGTGATGTTCAATATAGCTAAGTTCTACATCATGCAAGCTAGTGAATTATATAACATTTTAGAACATGCATAATCACCAAAGCATCATAAATTTTAATGATGTGCAAAATTACAAATTTTGCATGATTGCATTTGTGTGTCTTGAGATTTGCAAGATAGCACTTCTTGGTGATGTTCAAGATAGCAATTTCTTCTCTTTTGAGAAGTGCAATTTTTGCTTTCTTCTTGAATTGTGCAAGCTAGCTATCTCCTCTTTTGTCATTGTCAAAAAGAAGGGAAAAACCCTTTACATCAATTTTTAAATCATGACAAAGGTTAGTATCAATCTCATTTGTGCATCATTATATTTTTAAATTAAAACATGCACATTTTCAAAACATATAAACTCATTATTATATGCATGATTCCAAATTATAAATATTTCAAATCATCATGGTATTAATTTGTCACATTGCATCCTACCATGCATGATCGAAACTTCTCATTTGCATACATCAAAATAAATTCATGAATATCTCATGCATTCATATCATCACTTGAGGAATATTGAAAAGAAATAATTGGGTGATGAGATAAATATTTCAAGAATACAAAGAATTGTATAAAAATCATATCATGAATACAAGGAATACAAGTCACAATCATTCAAGAGAAAAATCATTATTCATTTTCAATTCATTCAATTTGATAAATCAAGATCATGATTTTGATAAAACTCATTTCAAATTTAAATCATCAAAATCATTTTTATAGCTCACAAAATTTATAACATAAATAGATTCATGATTTCATTGATAATATATTTTCCCCCTTTTTAAGTGTTTCATTTTAAGTGGTCGATTTCATGTTAGCATCCCTTTTCATTTATGAAAACATGCATCAATTTTTTAAAGCCACTATTATTATCATGAAAATCGATAATCAAGAATCATCATAATTTCAAAAAAATATATACTCATTAATCATAACTTCAAATTGAACATGATTTCATATACTCAAAATCGAGAAATAACAATGGAAATCAACATGATACACATTATTACTTCTCAACCACATATAGCATGATTCCATACCGTATTTTTAATCAAAATCATTTTGTTTATCATAAACATGCAATTTTCATGATTATTTTCAAAATTACTAGAATGATAAGCATGATTCCTAATTGTTTGTATTTTCATTATAAAATTATTAAACATGCAATTTTCAAGAAAATTAAATAAAAAAGAAAAATGCTTTATGAAAAGCATCATGTAATTTCAAAGTAAATTAAAGGCATTTTGATTACCTCGGCGTCGAAAGGCGTAAAGGCGTAGTTTGCCACCTCGCCTTTGTTGATTTTCTCCTTGTCTTCGGAGGAGCTTGATTCATCCCAATTTTTGTTCTTCTTCTTGTGTTCAAAGCAAGTAGTTCCCTTCTTTTTACTTTTTAATTTGTGTTTCATTTGTTGTTTAAGTTCACCATCACTTGAGCTTATGTTCGAGTGGTCTTCAAATGTTCTATGTCCCAAATCCTTCCTGTTCTTTGGAAGGTGGTTCTCAAGTTGTTCACGTGCATTGCACGTCATTTCATATGTGATCAATGAACCAATTAGTTCTTCAAGTGGAAATTGGTTCAAGTTTTTTGATTCTTGAATAGCAGTTACTTTTGAATCCCAAGTTTTAGAAAGTGAGCGCAAAACTTTGTTAACGAGTTCAAAGTCCGAAAAGCTTTTACCAAGTGATTTTAAACCATTGACGACATCCGTAAAACGGGTGTACATGTCAACAACGGTTTCGCTTGGTTTCATATGAAAAAGCTCGAAATCATGCAGTAAAATATTAACTTTCGAGTCTTTGACTCTACTAGTTCCCTCGTGCGTGATTTCAAGAGTGCGCCAAATATCGAAAGCCGTTTCGCACAAAGAAACCCGATTGAACTCATTTTTGTCCAAAGCGCAAAATAAGGCATTCATAGCCTTTGCGTTTAAAGAAAAATACTTCTTCTCTAAATCCGACCATTCGTTCATCGGTTTAGAGGGAAGTTGAAAACCGTTTTCAACGATATTCCATAAATCCAGATTTAGAGAAATTAAGAAAACTCTTATTCGAGTTTTCCAATAAGTGTACTCCAATTCGTTAAAGAACGGTGGATAAAAGACCGAAAAGCCCTCTTGAAGAGCCATTTCTCTCGGGTGTAAATCCGAAATGAGAAATACCCCGCTCTGATACCAATTGTTATGATCGAGAGCACTAAGAGGGGGGGGGGGGGGGGGGGGGGGGTGAATTAGTGCAGCGGAAATCTTTCAGCGATTAAAAACGAAAGCTGCGTTCGTTCGATAAGAACTGTTTCGATGCAAAAGCCGATTCTAAGATTACTTTTGATTAAGTGCAGTTTACGTCTAAACACAGTTTACGTCTAAGCACAGTTTACGCAGTTTGCGTCTAAATGCAGTTTGCGTCTAAATGCAGATTGCGTCTAAGCGCAGTTTGCGTCTAAGCTCAGATTGCGTCTGAGCGCAGTTTGCGTCTAAGCGCAGATTGCGTCTAAGCACAGTTTGCAGTTATGAATGGAGTCAAAACGTAAACGTAAACTGCAAAGAAACTCGTTCGTAAAAGCGCAGAAGACAGTTTGCAGTTATAAATAGAATCAAAACGTAAATGTAAACTGCAATGTAAAGATCGTACGAAAACACCGATTTACGTCTGAATGCAGATTCGGAAAGATCAAAACTTAGAAACTTGTTCGTAAAAGCGCAGAGAGCAGTAGCTATGTAGGAGGTTTGCAGTAATGATAAAGTGCTCAAAATAAACGCAAACCAGAGATTTAGAGTGGTTCGGTCAGTCTTGACCTACTCCACTTTTGGCTTCCTCCACCAACGAGGTTACCGACGTCAACTAGAGACCTTCCTTCAATAGGCGAAGGCCAACTGCCCTTTTACAGTTTCACTCCTTTTGACGGGCTCAGGAGACAACCCTTACAGAACCTTTCTCTCCTCTCTTTACAACTCAAGACTTGAAGAACAGAAGGAGGAGAACTTTTGGACTTTACACAAATTTGAGCTCTTAGAATCACAAAAAAGATCAAGAATTCGGTGTAGGTATGTATCTTTTCAGTGCTGAATGGGTGGGGTATTTATAGGCCCCAACCCAATTCAAATTTGGAGCTCAAAACGATCAAATCCCGGAATTCCGGGATCAGGCGGTTGCACCTCCTGACTGGAGAGGTTGCACCGCCTGGCAGAGCTCGAAGACTGAGCCTCTGGGCGGTGCTACCTTTGTCAGGGGCGGTTGCACCTCTCTGCCAGAGCTCGAAGACCGAGCGCAGGCGGTGCCACCTCTCTGTCAGGGAGGTTGCACCGCCCAGTCTAGCTCGAAGACTGAGCTCAAGCGGTGCCACCTCCTGGCTGGGGCGGTTGCACCGCCCAGTCTCGCTGGGAGACTTAGCCCAGGCAGTGCCACCTCCTGGCCTAGGCGGTTGCACCTCCTGGTGCAATCAAGGTCCGAATGGTTAGCTCCATTCGGCCCAATTTCAGTCTTTCAGGGGCCCAATTGCCCCAAGATTAAGCTAATGGGATCACCTCCCATTTTCTAACTTAATCAACGTGCTAACTACGATTAGATCTAAGACAATTTCTACAGCTTTGCTTCGGTGCGTCAATCGCTTCTTCCAGCGAGTTTCCGGCGAACTTCCGTCGATCATCCGATGAACCCTCGGTGATGCTCCTGCGGACTTCCGGCAAACTCCTGGACTTTGCGACGATCCACTTGGCGAGTTCCGACGAGCTTCGCTTGGCAAGCTTCTGGACTTCTCGAATCTGTTCTCGCAGAACCTCCGACGACCGTCCGAACTTTCGTTGAACTCTCGAACTCCCAACGTGATCATGAACTTGACTCCGACGCAACTCCTGCTGCTTGTCTATCTTCCATCGTAGTTAATCCTGCACACTCAAAACAAAAACTTCGATCGAGACAATTAATCCTAAGCAATTAACCAAGTTGTCCGGCATGTCATTGGTCCCTCGACGCTTTGTCCGATTCTTCGGCGCATCGTCCTTTCCTGCAGCCTATTGCCCAATCGGCCAGTTGACTCCGCAACTCCGATATCCTTGGCACAATACCCGCTCTTCTTGGCCCGATGCCCGAGTCCACGGTCTGAAGCCTTCTGTCGATACGTCGACCGATCCACCAGCCCGACGTCCAATCTTCTGACACGTTCCTCCGGCACAATATGATGTTCCTGCTTTAATTGTCTCATCCTGATCGAAGCACCCTACGTCACTCAAAACGCAGATTAAATCATAAACATATATCAAGTAGTTTCATTATCAAAATACGAGATTCAACAGTCGTCAAAATCAAACATAATCCATGATCAAACCCTAATATTGTGGAACTTGATTAAATAGTCTAATTTTATTTATTTGAATCTTTCACTAACCCAATAGAACTTGTATCAATCATTGACTTATTAATTTAATAAACTCGGATCATCCAACTAAAATGCTTAAGCCCAAGCAAACGTAGGAACCTCATCTGGTCCCTAGAAATGGATTATTATAATCTCCCTCGTTTAAGCTTAATATTATTATCAAAATTTAAATCATCAAAAATTTATCAAGATTTAAACATAGCTTATGATCAAAATGCATGGGAGACCTAAACCAGTAGTAGTGGCTCTAGTCACATAGATAGACATTTATCACTTGGGACTCTCAATTTACTCAATGCTATGTTAGTTTCAATGGGTTATAGCCTATTGATTTTGGATATATATATATATATATATATATATATATATATATATATATATAGAGAGAGAGAGAGAGAGAGAGAGAGAGAGAGAGATTCATTTTGTAACCTTGCAGAAGATTAAATATTTTAATAATAAAATATTTATTATTAAATATAATACACCAAGTTGGCACATTGATTGACCTTTGTGTCAAGTCATAATTGGTTTTAGATATAAAGTTGATCCAATTTGATAACTCATTAACTTTGGTAGATCTAAAACCATACAGAAAGAAATGCAGTTCTCTTTGCAATTTTCTCCCAAACATAATTGATTTTTTCTCGAGAAATATATATATATATATAATTAATTAGTCAATTATCTCACAAAATTAAATTGATCATATCCAATCAAATCGAGATCTTTGATTCTGAGTATGTTTATCTTGTCCGAGACGGCCGGCGTTTGATCCAGTAAAAGTATTCTTGGTCGGCCTCTTCGTGGCTGTACTCGCTTTGTACAGACGCGGTAAAGCAACGACGACACTTGTCTTGTCGACCGGCGTTGTGGCCAGCCAGACTTGGTCTTTGATGTTCTATAACACCTGCGTCCGACGTTACTTCCATGTAATCTTCTCCTAGCTTTGTTCTCTGCGTCGAAGCCTCTTTGTTTGCCTCCCATCTCCCTCGGACATCCCAATGAACGAGGAAGAGGGCAGAGATCATACAACCCGCAGCCGTCTGAGAAACCTCACAGCCGTGATGGTAGTTCATCCTATCAACTTTCTCCTCTCTTCGCCATTGATGTCGATGAAAGGTCTTCTTCCACTGTTGGTATGCCTTGTTTGCGTTCGACATGGTTCCTGCAGCACACACCCGCAAGATGGTATTAGTTTTCTGCTGTGCATATTAAGCATTGTTAGCTACTTAATCATGCTTGTCATGTTGATTTTGATGGTAAGAATGAATCTGTGTTAGTGTGGACTAACTATGATTACCGAACACGGACAGTTTCGGCTCTCAAGTCTTTATCTACTCAATGGAAGAACACACCTCCAAGCTGGAGCCATTCGGATGATCCTTGTGGTGACAACTGGGAAGGAATCACCTGCAAGGATTCAAGGGTGAAGAAGCTGTGAGTGCTTTTATCGCACAGTTCATGTGTGTCCTGAGCTACATAGTCTCTAATGGCCTTGCCATCGAATGTTTTCAGGAAGCTATTCAACATGGGAATTGAGGGCACATTGCACAGTGACATACAGAGCCTTTCTGAATTGGAACACTTGTGAGTGTCATTCTTTAGATCTCATAAATCACTCATGGAATTCATTATGTTTAGTCTCATGAAGCATTATAATGAGATGTACGAGTGCAGGGATCTCTCCTACAACCGAAATCTGGGTGGTCCGCTCCCACCAAGCATTGGCAACTTAAAGCAGCTTGTGGTTCTGTAAGTCCAGTAGGATAATTGACCTCTGCTGAGCTCACTGATATCGATCCTAATGTGCAGTGATCTGCAATATTCCTTAGGAGATTGATCGGTTGCAATTTCGGAGATCGTATCCCAATCGAAGTAGGCAACCTACTTAATCTCCATGTCTTGTAAGGATCACTCTTTGTGTACTCACTTGTCATGCAGATATAATTGAGTTACAGAATTATAAAGGACAGGGATTCGATGTTCCAGGTCTCTGAACTCGAACCGGCTCACCGGTGAGATACCTGCTTCGCTCGGTAGGCTCTCCAATCTCACCTGGCTGGACCTTGCAGGTAATCAGCTCACCGGACATCTCCCTACTACTTCGTCGGATGAAGCTTCAGGATTAGACCAGCTTGTGAACACTCTGCACCTGTAAGTAAGCCTCTGTGGTTCTTCAATTTTCCATGTAGATCGAGCATATCACTGTTTGATTGGTCTACTATCTGCTCAACAGGCATTTGAATCAGAACCAGCTATCAGGCCGAATTCCGAATAGTCTTTTCGGCTCCAATATGAAATTTATACATATGTAAGCAGCAACATTTACCTGATTTTCTCTATGATTAATTCTTCTGACTCGATAACAATTGCTTGTGTTCAGACTTCTCGATCATAACAACTTCTCCGGGGAAATTCCAGAGTCGATAGGTCTCGTTCGATCACTCAAAATCCTGTGAGTTTTCGACCGTCAGTTACATTCTTCTTTCGGTTGATCATATCTGACAGAAACTATTTTTCAGCCGTCTAGACAATAATTACCTGAATGGATTTGTTCCTTCTAGTATCGGAAACCTTACACTCCTTGATGCCTTGTAAGTGACCGAAAAATTCAGCGGCAGTGCTAACAATTATTTCTCGGACTAGACTCAGGAATTACTTTTGTTTTCTTCAGAAATTTAGCTAACAATAAGCTAATCGGGCCGATGCCGAATCTGACCGGAATGCATGCCCTCAACTATCTGTAAGGATGTCTGACTACTTATTTCGATCATGCAAGTATTTCCATGCTTTGCCTTTTCGTAAAAACTCGAAATTGCCGTGATCAGGGATTTAAGCAACAACACGTTTGATCCTTCAGAACTTCCAGAATGGCTTTTGGATGTGCAAAATCTCACGACTTTGTAAGTCAACGTAGTGTTAAAATCTTAAAATGCCATGCTTGATGAGCTATGAAGTTTAAGCCAAGCATCACTTTCCGGTGGAATCAGAATCATAGAGTCTGGGAGGCTTCATGGAGAAGTGCCACCATCACTCTTCAGCTTTCCTCAGCTACAGCAACTGTAAGACCTTCGTGACAAGATAAAACATCTTATCACAAGAATCACTTTGCTGAAATCAATCTACAGGAGACTCAACGACAACGCATTCAGTGGCAACCTCGACATGGGCAGCAACATCAGTCATCAATTGGAGATGGTGGATTTCCGAAACAATGCTTTAAGCTCGGTGACACTTTCTTCCGACTACAACAACACCATAATGTGAGCCGATCTCAAGCTCAAACTCCATCTTCCTCCCCCGGGAGCTTGTGTACCTGATGGATCTCTGATGTCTGCAGACTCGTGGGGAATCCAGTTTGCAGTAATGCTCAGCTGCATGAGACAGAGTACTGCCATGAGCACCAAGACTCGGGATCTGATTCCTCCATCACCGACTGCTTGCACCCATATGAAGGGCCAATCGTTTGCAGA
Organism: Musa acuminata AAA Group; assembly: GCF_036884655.1. Lineage (NCBI taxonomy): Eukaryota > Viridiplantae > Streptophyta > Magnoliopsida > Zingiberales > Musaceae > Musa > Musa acuminata. The sequence goes on along the minus strand of NW_027021351.1, from coordinate 2,007,456 downwards.
GCGCCCTCCTTCAGTGACATAAGTCACAATCTTGCACCGATGGCGAACAGGATCGCAAGCTTGCTTAATGGGACTCCAGTGAGCTTCTCTCTTCCGAACTACTTCTTCGATGGCAATGCGTATCTGCGAGTGCAGCTAACGATTTGCCCATCGAGTGCAAAGCACTTCACCAGGAGAGAGATCTTGCTGTGGTTTGATCTCAGCAGTGAGAACCTTGCACTCTCAGAGATGTATGGGCCTTGTTATTTCGATCCATGGCAGTACTCTTTTCGGCGCAAGGGTATCGAATTCTTGCTTTCGATAAGAACTCCTGAACTCTTTTCGACTTCGTATCGAGAACTCATCCGTTTATTTGACTCCCAGTGAATCGAGGATTGATCGTCGGAATAGTAGTCGGATGTGTTGCTGCAGTGTTGGCCATTGCAGGGCTTGGAATCTACGCTTTGTGGCAGAAAAAGCGAGCTAAAAAGGCCATCATTCTGCACAATCCTTTCGGTAAACAAGAAAGAACATTATCACTGTTCAACGGGTCTTGTGTTTTCCTGCGAGTCTCTCTGATGATTGCTGTTCTACATGTCTTAGCATCGTGGGGATCAACCGGTGGAGATGCCGGAGATGCTCCACAACTAAAGTTAGCGAGATGTTTCTCCCTGGATGAACTCAGGAAGTGCACCGATGATTTCTCCAAGGACAATGAAATCGGCTCAGGCGGCTATGGAAAGGTATCCGACGACCTATAATTGTCGCCATCTCTTGGCCGCTTGTTCATCACTTCCTGGCTCAACCGCTGCATCTCTCTTCAGGTCTACAAAGCGACGCTTCAAGATGGGACGACGGTGGCCATCAAGAGATCACAGAAAGGTTCGAAGCAAGGCGGGGTTGAGTTCAAGACGGAGATCGAGATGCTCTCCAGGGTGCACCACAAGAACCTCGTCGAGCTCATCGGCTTCTGCTTCGAGAAGGGGGAACGCATGCTGGTCTACGAGTACATCTCGAACGGGACCTTAACAGAAAACTTGTCCGGTATCATCTCCACGAACATCAGATTAAGCTCCTCCTCCTCCTCCTCTTCTTCACCTCACGCTGTTGGCCGCAGGAAGAAGACACACGCAGTTGGACTGGAAAAGGAGACTTCATATAGCTTTAGACGCAGCTAAAGGATTAGCTTACCTTCATGAGCTCGCTAAACCTCCGATAATCCACAGGGATGTGAAGTCGAGCAACATTCTTTTGGACGACGACTTGGCCGCCAAAGTCGCAGATTTCGGGCTCTCCATGTTGGTAAACGACAGCAATCTCGGCCATGTCTCCACCTCCGTCAAAGGAACCATGGTACCTTAATTCATCTCATTCTGCTGAATCGTTCGAGTTTTCTTCTCGATCACCTCTGTTCTTCAATGCCTGTTGATCTTCACAGGGTTATCTCGATCCGGAATACTTCATGACCCAACAGCTGACCGCGAAAAGTGATGTTTATAGTTTTGGTGTCGTAATGCTGGAGCTGATGACGGGTAGGCTGCCGATACAGAAAGGTAAGTACATCGTTCGCGAGGTGAAGATGGGATTGGATGAGAAGGATAAGGAGTTCTGTGGTCTGAAACACATGATTGATCCATCCATTCTTAACGATGGATGCATCGTTGGATTCGGAAAGTTTGTGGAATTGGCTCTGCGATGCGTCGAAGACGCATCCGATGACCGTCCGACGATGGACGAGATCGTGAAGGAAATTGAGATCATGCTAAAAGACGACAAGCTGAAGGAGAATTCAGCTTCGTCATCTTCTTCTTCTGCTGATACTGAGCTTCGACAAACTTACGATGAGCTGCTGCTCCTCAGCAGGGAAGTGAACAGCGACGGCGTCCGTCGTACCGATAGATATTTGTTCTCGGATTTATCGGAGACTAATGCTTGCGCCGTTTTAGATCGAGGCAATGAATGAATCAGATGCTCGAACACCTAATATGGCTGTGTATTAGATCGTTGACATCACAAATATGTGATGGGGATGACACAGTGTATTAGATCGTTGACATCACAAATTGTACTAAATTGGTCCCAAAACAAGTCTTAATCATGTTAACCTCAAATCATCATGGCTGTCCTTAGGGCTCGTGAGGGTGTAAAGAGAAAGGAGAACAACAAAAGGAGAAAGGATTTGTGATCCCTCATGGCTTTCCTTCTCTTTTCTTCATCATTTTGTCTTTTGAGCAACTGCTAGTGATATGAGGTGGAGGATGGCAAAGATGAGGAATACTGAAAGTGATCAATGATCTAATGAATGAATACATGAAAAGGAACATGATTTTGCAGCACTAAAGACATCTGAGTTCCAACATAATTCTATGTGCAAAGTCTGGATTGAGGTCGATATCGACGAAGAACACAAAGTAATGACAGAACAGTCACCAATTAAGAACTAAAGCTGTGTGCAAATTCTGGATCAAAATAGAGAATAGTGAAGAACATAAAAGTAGTGGCAGGAGAGTCACCAGCTAAGTAGATGCCAATGTGTTGAACCATGTCTTACATCATGAAGAAGATAACAACTAAGGCTGTGTGCAAATTGTAAATTAAGGTCGGAAATAATAAACACAAAGTAATGGCGAAAGACTAACCAATCAAGATGTCAAGGTGTCGAATTCATGTCTTGCGTTATGAAGAAAGTAGCAAACAAGTCTGTGCAAATTCTGAATTAAGGTCAGGAATAACGAAAGAACATGAACTAATGACAGGATGCTCACCGGCTATCGAGGTTTCGAATCATGTCTTACGTTATGAAGAAAACAATAACTAAGCTGTGCGCAAACTCGGGATAATGGTCAAGAACAATGAAGAACACAAAGTAATGACACAGACTCACCAATTAAGATGTAAAGGTGATAAATCATGTCCTACATTATGAAGAGAAAAAACAAGCTGCGTGTAAATTCTGGATTAAGGTTAAGAATAATGAGCATAAAGCAATGACAGGACACTAAGGTTTTGAATCAGGTCTTACATTATAAAAAATAATAACTAGGACTGTGTGCAACTTCTTGAAGAACATAAAGTAATGACAGGACACTCACCAATTAAAAAGATGTCAAGGTTTCGAATCATGTCTTTTACATTATGAAGAAAATAACAACCAAGACTGTGTGTACATTCTAGATTAAGGTCAAGAATAATGATAAATACAAAGTAATGACAGGAGACTCACTAATTAATAAGATGTGAAGGTGTTGAATCATGTATTACATTCTGAAGAAAACAACAACTAAAGCTGTGCGCAAATTCTGGATTAAGATCAAGAACAATGAAGAACATAAAGTAGTGACAGTGAGACACCGATTAAGAAGATGTTAACGTGTTGAACCGCATCTTACATTATGAAGAATATGACAACTAAGGCTATGTGCAAATTCTGGATTAAGTTCAATAATAATGAGAACATGATGTAGTGACAGGAGACTTACCAATTAAGAAGATATCAAGATGTTGAATCACGTCTTACATTATGAAGGAAAAATAAAATCAGTGAGAGTCGTAAAATAGCACTGCTGCATTTGCTTCGGATCAAGCATCTCCCTGGAGCCTCATCGCTGCTATGTAGATAGGATTTCGATTGATGTGTTATTTCCATCTACTTAAATCCTCCAGAAATTGCTCCTCCATGACCATGGATTAATCAGTAATGCCAGTTGCAGAAAATTCTGGGCAAGGGTAACTCAAAACATATTCCCATCTCAGTGTTGCTTTTTATCAGAGAAAGGTCCCCGTGGAATTTTCTGGAGTACCTTCGCATCAAAAACTGCATAGTGCTTGTTGATTTCTACCATGGCCTTCTCAGCAGCTATGTCGACATGGTCCTCATACTTCTCATAGAGAACAGGTGTAGCATACAGAACTAGGAAAACTGCAAAAGATAAGTAATGGCAACCATCATTGTGTCATACCTAAATGCCTCTGACGTATCAATAAACAGACCTCAAAAGTTTACACTCATTATTATCATGTCTTAAGACTAAAAACTTAGAACAAAGGAGAGAATCATGTAAATAATTGATATGATCAGCGTGCAAAGTTGGCCTAGCAGAAGACATTTTTCATGAAAGTTAAGCTGCCTTCCAAATTACTCATATTTCCTATTGTTCATGTCGAGTAGACATTTACTAGTTCCTAGTATGCCTTGGCAACTGGTACCAGAAGCCAGAAACCTATGAGAGAGGTGCCTAGATATTGTTACGTTTTATCTCTTTGTTCGGGAATCATCGACATTGTTCCATTTGTTTGCACTGCAATATGTCCGTGATATTTTAGCTGCACACAGTGGGAAGCATGCTTTCTCTGGAAAAAAACAAGAATACAGGGCAAACATGATGATGAGAAGAAATAAGACAAGATTTCAAACATGGGGCATCATCAGTCCAGGTTTGTCTCCATGGAGCAATAGAAATCCACATGATAGCAAACTAGAAGTTCCAAAATAACTCAAAATTTTAGCTCTAATTAATTAGACAACATATAGAATAGACTGACCAATGTAAAAAAGAGTCCAGAAACTGAACCAGCTACCGACCATTGAAAGGATCCACAAACCTCCAATTACCTGCATGACAGACTTAGCTGTGAAGATCTGGAGCAAACTACATGAAAGAAAGCTTGAAGTTATTAAAATCCTACCCTCAGAAACTTCTTCAAGTCCTTCCCAGAAGCGACACAGCGGAAGGTTGCAAAAGCTTCATTTATTTTGTATCTTACAGCATGAGCTGTGGTTAAAAACACGTCTTCTGGCAATATAACCTCTGGAAATTTTGGCGGAGACCTGCATATAAAAAATTAGGTAAGAAACATAAACAAAATTTATGTCCATAACTCTAATATGGAAGAAATTGGGACTGCCATGGAAAAGCAGAAAGAGTAGCTCGACAGAGCACTCATATTCCGCACCAAACTGACCATAAAAAAAGCAAACTCGTTCAGGTTGTTTCACCATAGTGAAAAAGGTGATTGCATGATAGATGTATAGAGAAGCAATCAAATTCCATAACTTGCATATCCATGGTTTGAACTATCCTTTTATTAGCAGAATTTAATGATGAGAACCATAACGAGATCAACTACAATGAACTCCTACAAACCGATCCACATAAGTCTCCAATGTGCACAGACCAGGCTATAGAAACTTGCATAAGCGTATAACAGAATCACTCAGCATTAATATGAAATGGTCATCATTTTTCAGCAGATATAAATGAGCAAACATATTTAAGCCTCTCTATAACATCCATGGTCCAGTAGATTGCTGCTCATCATTATTTTTCAGCAACACACGATAAAACATATTAAGCTCAGTTACATTTTCCATAGTCAACTCTTGTAAGAAAATGTTGGCTCTCACCTGTTGACAAAAGATGCTGCATTAGACCAGACAAAAAACACAGCCAGTGAGAATATAAAAGAGTGGCAGATGAAGGTCAGCAGGTGATAGCCGATCCATTCAAAAAGAAGCCATATAACAGTAACTCCAGCAAGTATGCTGCCCGATAGCTGCTTATTTCTCCATAGTATGATATCAGCAGCTGAAAGCACAAAAAACTCATTACCTACAGAATTAGGTTTTGTTGAATCATATTCAAGAACACATGCTAGAGCCCTAATAACTATTATAGAAAATAAGTATATGGTAGAGTAATAACTCAAGCAAGCAACTGAAGTATGTAATATTTCACAAAATTATTTATACAGACATTCCTTACCATAATAAATTTTATCCCCTGACCTTCTCTATCGATAGCTAATTCCTAACTTGCAAATTTCACATTTTTGTCGGTGTCTATCTTGTAACCATAAATAAAAGACTTAAGAAACTTTTAATCTAACCAAGAATATGACATTTTATAGAGCTCAATCCATTAAAAACTGATGTTTCCACATTGTCCTGGCAATGCTTGTATAAATCTTTTTACCGCCCCTCTATCTCATCCATCTACATCAAACCAATGGTCCAACATTGTTGATCTAATTGCACCTAAATCCTTACATATGACATGGCTACTATATTCCACATAGGGAATTGACGTTTTCATGAATCAATAGCAAATGACAGAAAACATAAGATCTGAAAAATAACAAGGCATTGTGAATAAAAGCTCATACATTTTCCTCCTCCAAGAACAGCATGCACCGATGCCTTCCTCCCAAACAAATGTTTCTTCCTCCAACCATGAGATGAAGGCTTGTCGTTTTCTGAATCCGAGGAGGAGGACGACGACCCCTTATACTCATGGATCTTCTCGTCAATCCACTCCGTCATCGAAGCGTGCTCACCGATTTCCGACATCATCGTGAACGATTCTACCAATAAAATGCCGATTGAGTCGATCAAATACCTAACCGATTTGCTCCGACAAATACGAGTGACATTAATCAAGAAAACCGATCCATCTATGCACAATCAGATCATAACTTGCAGAAATCTTACGCATTCGATTCAAATCGAAGAAGAAGAAGAAAAATTCATCTCGAATCGTGTAATCGCAAAAGATTTCGGGAGCAAATGCAGAGAATTCGATCGTGAGACACCGAGATCGGAAGAAGAATTACATTATGGTTCGCAGTCCTCGGCAAAGGCTTCTCCCTTTCCTTTCTCTGTTCCGAACTCTGTCTCTCTGTCTCTCTCTCTCACTCTCTCTCCTCTCGCTCGCTCGCCCGCTTGCTCAAACTGTAACGGAAACCGGCAAACTAGGAGGCCTTAAAAGCGGGAGTTTTGGGTGGTCTGCCGCGAGAATCGGGCGGCTGTGAACCCAACGTGGGACGATCAGACGGCTACCGTGGCTCCGGCGTCAGGGAGGATCGGAACGGAGGACATGACGCCGTTGCGTGTGCCGAGCTTCCACGTGGACGGTTGGACTCAAGGAGCGGCTTAAACCCAGGGGTTGTCAGATTACGAAAATACCCTTAACATCGAAGGAAGTTCGACATGTCGAGGGGCCTATTGGTCTTTTTACTATAGAAATAAACTAACATAAACCTTTGACGTATGCTATTAACTTCATACATGTGGTATTTATTTTTAAGGAATTAACGGATTTATTGTGGACGACTCGACTTATATCTAAAATTAAGGTTTATAGTATAATAATAAAATAAATTATTTTTTTTTATAAATATTAATGTATTTTAATATTATTTATTTACGTTTACAAATATAAATAATATTATTTTGAGTTACTCTAAATCTTTGGTTGCATGTTTTTAAATGGATGAATTGACTGAAAATACTATAAATTGTTATCATCTCTTTCAAATAATATTTGAAATATCACTCATCCATTTCAATTGTATTTTTTTTCTCTCGTTATATTGTTTTTGTCATCACAATGAATAAAAATACTATAAATGATATAAATAGACTCGTAATTTTAACTAAATAAACTTCGAGCCTAAAACTTTGGTATTGTAATAATAGTTTACGAGCAATAACAAGCAAACTATGATATCACTTATGGTGTTTTTCAAAAGGTTAATAGTGTTTTCAACACCTTAACAAAAACATTATAATGCTATTTAAAAATACTAAATAAAATCAAAATAAATTAAGAATCATTTGATATATACTAAGAAACAAATAGGTATTTATAATGGTTTAGAAATAACATCACCCAAATAGAGATTAAAAAAAAAATAACTATTATAGAATATTATAAATGACCCAAATAGACTCCTAATCTCAATCAAACAAATTACAACTCTAAGAATATTATATACAATGACAATGAAAGAGATACAAAATTATATAGTATTTTATTAGTAAAACACTATACATGAGCAAAAAAACACTTTAATGATTCAAAATTGATAAAAATAATAATAATAATAAAAAGTACCATTAAGGTTGATGATTGGGCATTATTCGAATTAGGGTGGTGCCTTTTGGAAAAATAAAAATAAAATAGGGAGGCTCTTTGAGAAAGCTATTATTTTATAATTTATTTTTTGAATTAAAGAAGAAGAAAATTTATGTGAAGAGTGATTTTATCATATTACAGAACAGTATAAAATTATATAATTATATAATTTAGTATAAAATTATAAAAAATAATTACAATTACATTTCTGTAATTTGGTACATCATCCAAAAATAAAAAATAATATAAATTTATTTATAATATCTTAAACCCCATTGAACAAACCAAGATTTATTTCCATTAAGACTGATATTTGTTCTCTTTGTTGTAAGTTTTCAATGTTAATATGTAGTGGAAATATGAAGGCATTATTTGCAGTTGATGAAATCTTTCAAGTATTCATGATATTATGCTAATCGATTAGACACAAAACCTAAATCAGTCAGACCAATCACATAAAATGAGTTGATGAAAAACAAATTACTATTCTTCAAAATATTCCAGAATATTTTCTCACAACTCAATAAATAGAAGCCTATGATATATATAATTCAGGATCTGAATCCATGGGCTCTCGCATGATACATTGGAGTTTCTGTTCTCAAGCAGCAATATGATTTGACCCATGACACAAGTAAGCATTCAGGAATCAGTAAATCTTTCTTTCTCTACCACAATGATTTCTCTCTCTTGTTGGGAAGAAAGAGAAGACTTACAAACAAGATATACTAGTCCTTATCCTTTTGGGATACTAACTCTGTAAAATCTAAAAATATTTATCAATACCAACATCTCTAAGGTCATGGAATACTAGAAAGGATTCAGCTCAGATGCCATAGTTCACTTGCACCAGTATAACAACCAACTGGTAACATGAGAGATTTAGTTGCCCTGTATCGAGAGTAATTACAGTGTGTAATTACGGTGTATAAAATCCAGCATATGCTCAGTAGAGCATGGATGGACATATTAATATATCTGCACAGCCAGATGAGTGAGCAATTTTTTTACATCAGAACTAGGATTCGACAGAGTATCTATACATGTGTCCTTACCAGATGCTTAACTTTATGGGCTCTTTACGAGTAAAACGAACATATGTGTTTCGATAAACAGGTTGAGGAAACCATCATCTACATGAAACCCTAAGGGCATATCACATAGAAAGATCATGAGGTTACAGATTGTGGCTGATGGCGATCGGCTTTCAGAAACCGGACAAATTCCGTCTGGAACATCTGGCCACCATTCACTGGGTCGAAGGTGCACCTACAGAAGCTGGAAACAAAGGGAAAAGGAAAAGCAAGAGAAGTTAGCAGAGATACTCACTAGACGACCAAATAACAGGTAAGCTATTGGATTATAAAATGCATATGGTCTTTTTTTACCCACCTATAACCTGCAGCCAGGTCACATAACGAACAAGAATGCAAGGATCTAAACCATAATTGTCAAATTCTTGCCACAGATAACATTGGTTGGATAAATGATTATCTAAGGTCTAGATTCACTTTTCGCATGACCTCTTGAAAGTTGAAACTGAAAACTAGAACATTGAGCTTATTCATATCACATCTCCTATGTTAAGTACCAAAATCCTCCAAGTACAACAAAAGAAAGGTGTAGATGTCTGGAGATAAATAATTACTAATGAAATCTAGACATACAACAAGGTTAATTTGAGTCCAATACAAGTCTTATTCCTTCAAGGTTTTCTATAGTTTTGACATTCCATTAAAATTGAATTTCTGATACATTATGGAGTTTAAATAGAAATTTTGGATTCTGTTTCCAAATTTTAGATTTTTCATTGAACATGGTAATCTAGCTTCACTTATGGAAGCTTCAATCAAGGATCTTAGTTTTGGGTATTGAACCTAAACCAATCACTTCTCAGACTAATTTTGGTATCATTGTGTACCAGTTACTGGTGTCAAGCAAAAAGAAAAACACAAAATCCAACAAAGGAGGAGCCGTATTATCTTCCTCTTCTTCCATCCCTGCTTTCATTACTTGCTTTCAAGTTGCTTTTATGAGAGGTCTTCTTTTCGAGTGAAGTCCTCAGATTAAACAATAAAGGAAGTAATTAAGTAATTTAATGGAGGACTCCTCAGTTATTAGTCAATATCATGTTATACTGCCAGGTTCTGACCAAATCAGGTAAAGAAAAACAAGCTTTGGTCTGGGGTAAACAGGTTCATTCAACACGATCTGAAACTGAGTGATCCAGAATACCAGTCCATGGTTGGACCAACAGGCATTGCCTGGTGGGGCAGCTATTCATGATAACAAAATCCTTGGTCCCGGTAAGACCAAAAATGAAATCATCAAGAGCGTATCCTAGAAGACGTTGGGTTGCTGTAAAGAAATCAGCATGATTTTTGTTTCCTAGATAAAATCAAGACAAATATTCATAACAAGGGTTGTTTCTCTTTATTCTTAGCCTCATTCTTCTTTTCTCAATACTCCACTTGTTTTCTTGTAATTCCACTAACCATACTTCTTTATTATTCTCAAGCATAAATTAACCATCACTGCAATACTGTTATGCATCAGGTTACTGCAGAATATCTTATGTAGAAAATATATTCATTGCCATCCAGCTAGAGGTTGCTTCCAGAACCTAACCTGAGGTAATCAAGGTTAGACCATTTTTATTTTCTAAAATGATATGGAAAAGACAAACATTTGGTGGCTAAGTGCCAATAATTGATTGGTAAGAAATAAGTACCTAACATAACAAGAAGATATTTACAAAATGCAAACATAATGATTTAGAAACCAAGCATCTAGGTTGATCAAGATACAAGGTACTGCAATACTGTTATGCATCATGTTACTGAAAAATATCTGATGTAGAAAATATATTCACTGCCATTCACCTAGAGGTTGCTTCCAGAACCTAGCCTGATGTAATCAAGGTTAGACCATTCTTCTTTTCTAACTCAAGTGATATGGAAAAGACAAACATTTGGTGACTAAATATCCTTAATTGATTGGCAAGAAATAAGTACCTAACGTAACAAGAAGATTTACAAAATGCAAACATAATGATTTAGAAACCAAGCATCTAGGTTGATGAAGATATAAGGTAGGAGGATTAATACCTGCCATCCATGCCAACAATCATGACAGTGTTTTGAGATCCAAATGCAGCAATATAGCGTGTAACTTCTGGCAAGTGAAACTGAGCGAACGACCATTCAGAACTGAAGTACTTTGGCAGGACACCTGGGTGATTTCAGTTCATAAGAAAATATCCTGCTTTTACCAAATCAATGCACTTCTTAATGTTGCAATAATGATAGCAGATCCATGACGTAATTATCACATACTAAAGAATCAGTTTTCCCTCAACAAAATACTATAACAATCAGATGAAAAATTTACTTCACCTTTTTTTTCACATCATAAAACTATTCAACTACAATTTCTTTCAGCAAAATAGTTTTTGTGCAAAACTTTTATGTTGAGATGGATGCTTAAAGTTTCCAAATAACTTTCATAATCTAGCATTAATTTGAGGTGCACTTTTACATACAAGTACTTAATAGTTAATTCTCAACCCAGCAGAATTCTGTTATACAAATCGATGTGTCAGCTTGTGCCCTCATTCTGGCAATTGGTTTAATCTTCCAGTCAATAATGATCTGAAGTTCCAGATTAAGAAGTTAGCCATTTTCCTTGTTGTTTTGTGTTTTTTGTTGGCTTACCATAGGCCTGTGAATTGACCCTGATGGTCACCCAGTGAATATTTTTAACAGTTTGAACCCTATGAGAATTGCAACCTGAACTTCAAGCTCTATGTTCTAGACCAGGAGATAGCAATGAAACAAATACTATCAGCAATAGAGCTGAACATAGTTTTCCATGATGAGGTTTTAGATAAAACCTGCAGTAGAAGTAGAGATAACACCAACATGGTAAATATGATTTGTAGATCAAGAAGCTCCATGTGGTTAACTCAGAACCACAAGCTTTCTAGTTAGAGATCATGACTATACTCATTCCTTCAATCTCATACTCATAGACATTTTGCAAAAAAGCCATTGTGAATAAAGTAGCTAGAACACCAGAAACTGACGGTATTGTTAAAACAACTACATTCCAAACATAAACCACAAGAACAAAGACGAAAAAAAGAAGCAATAGAGCATGAGATGCCTAACCTCTCATAAAATATAATGATGAGTTGTTGTTGGCTCCAGTGTTCGGAGATATAAGGGGATCAACTGGAGCAGAAGAGTTCTGATGTACCATTTCTGGAGCTTGAACAGCTGGAAGCTGGAAAGAGGCATCTTCCCCACCCACTCTAACTCGAAGTCTGAACACATGGACAGTTCCTTTATCACTGGAAACGACCAGCCATTGTACATTTGTAGAGAGAGCAATGCTATATATCTCAGCCCTATCTAATCCTCTCCGTACCTTTAATTATAGAGATCAGAAATGAGTAACTAAAACATACTTAACAAGCAAATATACAGCAAAATCTTAGATGGATATAGAAGGCAATTAACTAGCAAACACAAAACATAGAAGTCAAGGCAATTAACTATCATTACATCTAATGGCAAGCACAATGAGCTAGAGAAACATAATTCACATAAATTGGATATAAAGCTACATAGAGTGAAGAATAGCCTTGCCAATAAAGTCCAAAATCTGTTTGTCTTGTCTTGCTTCATCTGATCAGAATGGGAGATTTGGTAAGCTTCACCAAAAGATGGAAAAACCTTATAGATATGGCCTAGTGTTGCCCATATCAAATCAATGATTTAAAAAGCGCTAGGCACCAAAAGGCGCCAAGGTCCCACAATGCCCTAGGAGTTAGACGCTCGCTCGAGCGAAGCGAGGCGCTCTAAAATATAAAAAAAATACTATTTTCCTACTTGGATTGATAATTACTGAATAATCTTCTTCTTCATCATCTCTAATATGTTCAACATTATCCGCGGATAAAATCTCATAAGGTTTATTCCTTTGCATCTTTTTTTTACTCATATAAGATACCAACTCTTCTTTTACATCAAGTGAACACGTCTTACATGCTGATGCATTCTTGAAGTTCCCTACCTGATGCTGTTTTGCAAGGAAAATACAACCTATAATAGTCTTATCACAAAAGATGCAAGTAATTGCATTAGGATCTTTAGGATCCTTTAGATAATTGTGTTTCTAAGCAAGATCCTTTCTTGAATTTTTTTATGAATCTTCTGAATTGTACACTTGCCATTAATCCTAAAATCCTAGTAACAATTCCAAATAAATAGATATTAGCAGTGTTAAAATATAATAGGGACTATTATATGATAACAGTAGTTAACAATCTACTATTAACAGTAGTTAGAGGAGGAGAAAAGAGTCATCGACAGTAAAAAGTGGAGAAGAAGGCAGCGATAACGGAGGAACTTTCGGACGACGACGACGATGGTGGAGGAAGCCGTGGATGGTAACAGCAGCGGCGGAGGAAGCTTCGGATGATAACAACGACGACGAAGGAAGTTGCGAACGACAGCAGGGACGATGGCGGAAGCCACAGACAACGACATCGTGAACGGAGGAAGCTTCAGAGGTGTCAATCAATAGCAGAGGAAGCTATGATCCTCTCCCTCAGTGGTGGAATGAGCTACACATGGAAGCAGCAACAACGGAGGGAACTGCGCATGAAAGCTAGACCATCGGACTAATCTATCAATGATAGAGGAAGCATCGGTCCTATGCGTCGGTGGCGGAGGCAACGGCTGAGGAACATCAGCGATGGCGGAAACCGTTGAGCTAGGGTTTATGGCTTGGGATCGCACGGGCAGATGTGGGTTTGGAAAGTATAGTAATAGTATGTAGCTTAGTTGGTTTAATCGAACCAACTAGCTACTATTCAACTTAATAGTCTGGTTTGGTTGCTTTGTTTGAACCGAGTGCTCACCCGAGGCGTCCAACGCTTAGGCTCGGGCGAGCGCCCAAGAGGCACTTCACTGAAGCGCACCGCTTCAATGAAATTCAGACACCTTAACCATCTAATTTTCCCCAAAGTCATTTTTAATTTAATAAATTTTAGACAAAAATGGGCGAGAAGAATGGTATCAAATATTAATATCTGAAATAGAGCATCAATCAAAGATTGCACCATTAGTATCATATCATGCCAAACAAACAGATATCAAGAGATACCTGCTGCATCTCCCTGGCTATGACTTTCCTCTTACTTGTGTATCATAGAACTAGAGTTGCTTCATTGAAAAACCCTATTTCAGTTTCTATAGCTGAAGGCTAGTCGTTAAGTCAGGCCTTCATTTATTGCATATATGCCACCAACAACATTTCATCAGTGCCAGGGGTATGTTGATCATCCTTTGTTTCAATCTTATTCAATCACATAAATCTATCACTTTTACTTTGCTTCAATCTTCCTATTCAATCAACATAAATCTATCACTTTTACTGTGAAACTAGAATCTGAACTAGTAAACCAAACCAGGGTTGCTTATGAACTAAGAACTGGCCTAGATGTAATTCAGAGGCAATATGGATCTTAGATCTAAATCATGGAAGATCCTATTTTGATTAGACTGAAATTTGATATACTTGTCCCTGACAGCAAGATGCAACTTCTATTGAGAATGTTAATGGAGAACATCGTTCACAAAGAAAGCAAGCGAAAGACATCTTTAGTAATAAAAATTTAAATAACTAGTTTTCAGCTTGCAACAACAGAATAATAGAAACTATGCAAACATGGAAATTTCCATACATCATTTGAAAGTGAGAAATAATGTCCACTAAAATCTTAATTTTTTTTTAATATCCCCCGGAATTTGAAATCTACAGTTATGACCTTGAAGTTAGATGCAATTTGCAGACTGTTAAAGACCTACTATCTGCAATTAAAATATCCAATATACTCCCTTCCGATGATGTCCGTGTTTGCTTGCTAAGTGCCATTAGAGTCCTTTCCTCCAATAGTGTATCTTATACACATATATCTATAGACCAGTTATCATTAAAATCATTTCCTCCAAACAAAACTATGCTACTTTTCAGATATGCCCATTAAAATAGTCAGATCTAGGTGCCTGTTAAATATGGCCTTAATCCCAGATAGGCACAGTCCACACATATTAAACCATGGTTTAGCTAGTCTTGCACTATTAATGCCAAACAAGAGGGAAATGTTTGATGGTTTTCAAATTTCTGAGAGAGATCTACGTAAAATCAAGATTTTTAAATTAAGAAGAAGAAAGCTCCTAATCCAGCCTAACTTGTGAAAAAATTTACATAAATAGCTGCTTTGAAGATATCCTCTAACTTCTATGCTCTTTCCTAAGCGTGGTGTTCATTGAACTAGAAATCATGTCAGTCCTTCTCAATCATACCATCTCTATCCACAAATATGCTATCCTTACTGATCTCTTACCATATTGAACATCAGATCATCACACATATATTAGGTATATTCCTAGTGAATTTTGTCATCATGGTAACATTGCCCTAATTGAGTCTTAGAAACAAGATAGGGCTACATACGTGGACCCAACCTCACATTGGTGGAGTATTGTACATCGAGAGGACCTCTTATATTAGGAATATTCTTGCACAACCCTAGCATACACATACAAGTAAAGGCTAGATGCAATTGCTATACAAACCTGGAGCAAGTAGACTTATGAGAAGAACTAAACAGCAATGTCTTTTATGAAGCAATGCTTAAGATGACTGTGCAATCCCAAATACCATGGCACCAGCCTTTCCACTTTGCCCCTGCCAACATGGTTCTTGATTTCCCACTACATTAACCAACCAAATTCCGCGAGCTCTTATATCCACGTCTCCATGTCTTTTCCGTCCCCACCTCTGAGGCTTGCACATGTGAGCCAGTAGCCTTGTATGAGTGAGAATATGCCTTGGGACTCCTGTGGGATGAGGAATTGAACAAGTTCAAACAAGGCTATTATACCATGTTTAGGAACAATCCAAAGATAGGAATTCCTATTTGGAGTCTGATAAGGGCTGACACCCTGTTTTTGATCCTCAAAAGATTCAACCAGCTCAAAATACCAAAAAGACCAGACGGCCAAAAACGAAAGATTTAGAGGCCAGTCTTAAAGAAGTTCTAGTCCAAATATAATATTAGTCTATAGTTTTCAGTTTTTGGAAGGTAGCCTACACATATGGCCTGTTCAGCCTCTTACAACATCCTTGTCAATCATTTCACATGTTCCCTGATATAAATACATTGGAAAGGTTTTGGTCCAACATCTTCAACAATTGTCTACCTTTCCCAACAATAATATTTTCTAGCTAAGTCGACCTCTTGGAAGAGTGCATCTCTTCCATGAACTAGAGAAAAAAGAGCGTAATCAGCAGGTAGAAATGGTGTTGATTATACCTGCACATGTAGCAGTCTCACCAACTGGCATTAAACAATGAAAAAAAAGTTGCAGAAACAATGAAAAAAATCATAGTTGTAACTTGTGAGTGATGTATAACTCTTTAATTGAGCAGAAAATGTTCCAAGTCTAAAAAGTGGCTAAAAGGATCATCAAAGTGCCTAACTTTAATTATGAATATATTAATTTTCTAATTATGCAGAGAAACAAGCACAATATGGGGTTTTTTCTGTTTAGCTGTTGGGTGCAGCCAGCTCAAGCCAAGTTGGGAAAACTACTTTTGTGCATGTGTTCAAAGAGGAATGAACTTTTGTATGATCAATGGATACTCAGTCGTTGATCATTATTAACTGTGGTGAATGTCAAGCCATTGTGAGGCTGCTTGCCCCAACTGAATCTATCATGCTAACCAAATACTAATATCTGAGAAATTTATTGCATGAAAAAGGAGATTTTCCAAATGGATGAGTGCACATTCAAGCATCTAGAAAGTTAAAAAAAAATAGCATGCTAGGTTGGTGAAGAAGTTAAGAAAAACCTCATAGAAGTATGGAACTTCAAATATTTAAGAAGAGACAATCCACCCATCTAATCCTACAGACAGATGACAGATATTTAGGTGCATAATGAGAAGAAAGGTAATATCATTAAATAAAGACATTCAAGGATGCAGCAGTTTCAGGGTTTTCTAGAACATGGAAATTAACAAATAACAATGTATTAGCACTAATGGCATGTAATTAATTTAGTCATACTCACAACAGCATACCATGATTTTAAACATAACGCAATATACACATATTAACATACTTATAAATGCAAAGCTTTTGCCTGGTGAAGATGTGTAGTTGCAACAATTATTATTATGCAACTAGCTGCTATTGTCAAAAACATTTGGCCAACCTATTGACGGTAGCAAGAAGATGAGTACATTGTGACAAATTTGTTTGAAGCTATACAACAACATAGGAACCATTAAAGGAGGTCGAGCATGATGCTGATAACAAATACCATGACTAGGATACACAATTAAACCATTATGAGAACAATAAGTGATGCAAAAAACTTAAACCAGTAAAACTGAGATGGAGGTGTCTATCCTAGTTTTCCTTGTCGGGTCAGTGGCACAAGGAAGTTTGAAGTTTTACCTCTTGTAGTTGTGTACCATCCATTGTGTTAAAAATTCTAATCAAAGTCCCTTTTGTGCTTGCAGTTGCAAGAAGTAACCCATCCAAAGTCATGGTCATACAAGATATCTGAGAATCATGAGCACTAATGACCTTTGTCATCTTCAAACCAAAATGTTCAACACGGACCTCTCCCCGACGAAGACCAGGGCATGCCAACACTGAAGTGCTAGAATGGTGTGAGAGGCAGCAAAGTCCCTTTGGATTAGATTGAGTTTCTATTTGATGAAGAAGCTTCAAGTCTGTGAAGTCATACACATAGATCTTGTGCTCAAGAACTATGACAATACGATCTCGTCTTAATTTCACACCTCTGACATTAGATCTATATGCATATTCACCAACACAACGGCTCTGATGATCATCCCAGATCATAACTTTATTTGGTGGGTATTGCATATTGGCACCACCACCAACAAGAGCCAGGATATTAGAACGAAACAGCATTTCTACTATTCCAAATCCTCCACTTTTCAAGTCTCTTCTAAAGGTTTCCTTGAAGGGATCACAGTTATATATCCGGAAGCCGTTGCTTGTTCCAACAGCAAAGCACCCATAGTCCTGATTCCAAGACACCGACAGCAGCTCAGTTCCATTGTCATCATCGTAGTCTCCTGGTTCTGGTTGACTGAAAGGAGTTGAAGATGGCCATGACTGTTGTGACTCCAATGAGGCAATCCCCATGGGAGGATGAATGCTTGACGATGTTGATATTCTCGAGCTCATCAAGGAAACCAACAGTCACTTATGTCCAAAGGAATTCAAAGGTCATTGCAACATAAGTGATTCAACATGGATTTCAATGGACAGCGTGCGGACCTGCAACAATGAGATTCAGAAGTTAGAACAGCCTGAGATCAAGCAATTAACTTGCCTTAATCTAGAGGAACAGCCTCTGATAAAAACCGAATATACCATGAGAAAAACAGAGAAGCATTTGCAGACATTTCATCAGATCAAACCTTGACCTTCTCAAGTATCTGTATTATCATGCAGTACAAACATATGCAACTGCCTAATGCATAAAAATTACAGTTATAATTCTGTAGTTTAACCATGGAATATACATAAAAATAAAAAATGAAGCCATGAAGATCTTATAAGGTGGCTCATAATAGCAACAATACATTTCGTGTATGTGATCTGGAAAGTGCATTTAGCATGAGAAAGAAAACGATTAACGAAAAGAGCAAAAGAGACGTCAACACAATGATTCATAAGTACATTTAGCATGTCACGTTCTAAATCAAATTTCTCATACGGGCAATTTGATAACAACCTATCATGTGCATCCTTTGTAGTGCAATGGTACACAACAGATGTGATTACTTAAAGAAAATAAAAATCGAACATCATGAATAGCGATGCAAACTAATTTATTCACATTAGAGAAATAATCCAAATTTAATAAATGAAAGGAAAGGCAACAATTAATAATCCAAAAGCTGATATGCTAAAAAATCTAAACTACTCGAGATTTATAAAACACGTAGCCATACACTTGGATATTATCGACTTTGTGGCTTCAATCACAATTCTCTAAATTCCGGCAGAGGATTTAGGGGGAAAAGATGCAACTTCGAGAACGTAACATATCGATTGAAGGCGCCAGGTATTAGTGAAACAAACAAGATCATTAACTAATGAAGGCTCGCCAACGTCGATTTCCATGAGTAATAAAGGAGAAAGGACAGATTTTAACCAGATCCCGTTACACATCCGTGCAGCCAAATTTTCTAGAGTCAAGATCGGGATACATCACTAAAAGAAACGAATCAATCGGCCAAAAAGCCCCACTTTTGACACCAAAAGGAAAATAATACAGCGACGATAAAACCACCATACCTTCCACAAAGCTGTAAAACTCTTACAGTTAGTGATTTCTTTTGGTGTCCAAAACCTATCAATAGAATTTTGGATGACCAATTTAGGAGACACCGAATAAAATCTAAAACGATCAAATAACCAAAAAAAAACTCAAAAGAAAAAGTGGAAAAAGCACCTCGATATCGATTCAATGCAGGAGGGCGGTCTCGGAAGCACGATTCACCGACTCGCCAACGGGTAAGGAGGGCAGAGAGAGAGAGAGAGAGAGAGAGAGGCTGAAGGCGATCGAGCTCCGACGACAAACACGTCCGAGTTTCACACCGATCTCTCTCGCTTTTATCGCGACCAAGCCCAAGAAAAGGGAAAGGAGGCTCGCATGGAACGAATAAAGGAACGATCGGGGTGAATTCTAGAACCGTGGGGAAGGTTTCTCTCGGGAGAAAGAGATCCTCTCCAATTCGCAATGTAATTTGACGTTTTCAGTTCCCAATCGCACCGTTCATCTTTCCCTTTGACGGGTTGAGGCTGCGTTAACGTGTTGAAATCAGAGGATGGACGGCTATGAGGAGATATCTATAACCGTCCAGTTATATATGAATCGCGTAGGATCGCAGCAATCGTTTTCGAATGTTGGTGATCACATCTTATTAACGTAACTATAGGCAGTATTACTTACGTCTCTATGTAACATAATAATAATAATAATAGTAAATATAATTTATAATGCAATTAAATAATAATAATAATAATAATAATAATAATAATAGTAGATAAACAATAAGTAAAGATAAAAGATGACTCAGTTATAAATGATCAACATAACTGATTTTTGTGATTGTTTTTATTGAGATATGAATGATAAGTTTAATTTTATATTTTATCTATAAAAGTTTTATTTCATCAGAATTTAAAATAATATGTTCTTTAATTAATCAAATAATTTACTTGATAATATAGTGTTAAAAGAGTTATGATAATAGAGACAAGAAAAGGAATTGCCCTTCTAGCCTTTGTGCCTATCAATGGAGATACTATTAGACCATCCATATATAGTATCATACAACATATACAATATAATATTATTATAAATTTTTTTATCATGTTATAGTATCATACAACATATATAATATAATATAATATTATTATAAAACTAATACAACATGAAAGATCCTAAGTCATGTATGAATAAGGTATATAAGGATTCCAAGTGAAACATAATCAACAGGAATAAAAAAATAAAATTAGAAGAAATGTTTTTTCTTCCCTTCTTTCCTTTCTTTTCTTTTCTTCTTCTTCTTCTTTTTATTTTTTTTCTTTTACTTGGTTTGAGACTCTTATACAGGAGAGAGTCAAGTTACAAAATGACAATTTAGTCCAAGACTTTGGATTTAATGAGGCTCTTAATCAGGTGCAAAAATATTATTTATAATTTTAAAATTTAATGAATGAGATTTTAGATTTTAATCCTTCAACTATTTATACTTACATATAAATTACTATAATATCATAAAGAACATGTCCTTTTTCTCTCAAACCGAAAACGAAGGCTGAAAGACGAATAAATGTTAAAATATTACTGAAAATTGTTACTTAAATATGACCAAGGAACAATTACAAAATGGAACCTTGAAATTTTTCTCCGAGAAAATTTGTATTACTATCTATTTAATAACTGTATTTTATTGACACGACTAATATATATATATATATATATATATATATATATATATATGTAAAATAAGATTTATAACGAGTAATCACTCCATGAGTATAAGTCTTTTTAGTTTTATTCAAGTGAGCATGTTGGGAAATTTGGGGTGACATCATATGCGCAGCGGAAGAATAGTACACAAAATCTCAAAATTCTCATAGAAAATAATGTTTCATCGTGTGCAAGGATTGGTGTGCCAAACCCATAAAATCGAAAATTATATGTATAGGAAAGATGTATTTCCTAGGGAGATTGTATATTTCTAAATATCTATAGATCTATGGGAGAGGATGAAGAAAGTCAATTGTCCTCGTCTCTAATGGTGATCCATATTGTCACGGCCTTAGTTGGAATTGCCTAAGGCGTGAGGTACCCTTGCGGCCAAAGACGTGAACTTAGCTTGCGTTGCCTAAGTCGCGAGTCATCCTTGCGGCAAAGATGTGAACTTAGCTTGCGTTGCCTAAGTCGCGCTTCGCCCTTGCGATATTGCTCCGCAAGGATCAGCCCACTTGTAACCTCTCGCAAGTCCTGAAGGACCTGTAAAAAGAGAAAGTTGATTAGTTCGAAAGAACGAGCAACGGACAAGTCCCGACGTCTCGCGAAAAGGGGAAGCTTTACAAGCAATTCAGCGAGCACCTTGCATGCATAAGAGAAAAGAGGGAGAGGGGGAAAACAAGGGCTTTAGAAGGTTGAACGAACAGCTGCAAGCCCACAAACAGCCGCTCACCTGGTCCCGGGCGCGACAACAAGTTCCCGTAAAGGCCACGTGCGAACTTGCGAAAGAGAGTTCAACGCCCGGTATATATCCGAAGCCCCATCCAGCCCTGTGCCACCCGGGGGGTTTAAAGGGGCTGAGATGGCTGACGTTTTGGTGAGCGGAGGTAGATTGCAGAAATCAGCCCGCGGCACGCAAAAACGGAGCTGTTTTGGGCTGTTTTGGGGCTGTTTTGCTCGGTTTGGTGAGCGATCGCTTTGTAACGCTGCAGCTTGTTCGAACTTACATTTTTACAAGCAAAATGACCCAAGACCAAGAAAAAACATGCTGTCAAGCAGCTGTACATGTAGGTGTGAGCGACGAACGGTTCATTGAATGGAGTTATTGCGAGTGCGTGACGACCGTTCGTGACATTCTCCCCCACTTAAACTATCGACGCATGTTGGTAGTTGTTGATGATTTCTTCTTCATGTCGCAGGGTGTCTTCAGGCTCCCAACTGGCTTCAGTTCGGGGAAGCTTTCGCCACTTCACCAAGTACTCTGTCTGCTCAGCTCCGTTGGGTAGCTTTATCTTGCGGTCCGCTAGAATAGTTTCAACTCACTTCTCGTAGGAGGTTGTGATGGGAGGTAGTCGAGTTGGAACACTTCAGGAAGCATCTTGCGGATTCGAGTGGTAAGCTTTTAGGTTGCTGGCGTGAAGAACGTTGTGAATTTTGAACCATGCCGGCAGCTGCAACTTGTAAGAGACGTTGCCTACCCTGCTAATAATTGGGAAGAGCCCTTCATACTTGCGTACCAATCCATTGTGGACTTCGTTCCTAAAGAATTGGAGTGATGCCGGTTGGAGCTTTACCAACACCAAATCGCCAACTTTGAACTCTTGCGGGCGCCTTCCCAAGTCTGCCCACTTCTTCATCCTTTTTGCCGCCTTCCCCAAGTAAGCCCGCGCAATATCTGCATTTCGATGCCACTCCTTTGCGAAATGATAGGCTGATGGACTACTCCTAGTATACCCAATTGCCATGGTGTGCGGAGTCGACGGTTGTTGTCCTGTGATGATCTCGAAGGGGCTCTTGTCGGATGCAGAGATCCGCTGCAAGGTGTAGGAGAATTGGGCAATGTCCAATAGCTTCACCCAATCTCGTTGGTTGGCACTCACGTAGTGCCGGAGATATTGCTCCAGGAGCGAGTTTATCCTTTTAGTCTGGCCATCCGTCTGGGGGTGGAGGCTTGTAGAGAAGTATAACTTCGACCCCAACAATTTGAATAGCTCGGTCCAGAATCGTCCCAGGAACCGAGCATCTCGATCACTAATGATATTATGTGGGACTCCCCAATACTTCACCACATCTTTCATCATCAGCTTGGCCGCCTCCTCTGCTGAATAGTGTAGGGGAGCAGCAATGAAAGTTGCATACTTTGAAAATCGATCGACCACCACGAGTATCGATCCGAGTCTCCCTACAAGTGGCAAGCTTGATATGAAATCCAAGGAAATGCTCTCCCACGGCCTTTCTAGTACGGGCAACGGCTCCAAAAGTCCCACCTGCTTTCGCTACTCCACCTTGTCTTGTTAGCAAGTAAGGCATGTTCAAACATATTCCTTCACATCGGTCCCCATCTTCGGCCAGTAGAAGGCCCTCTCCACGAGAGCCAACGTCCTGTGAATGCCTGGGTGTCCAGCCCAAAGGGAATCGTGACACTCTTTTAAGAGTTCACGCCTCAAATTGTCCACTCGGGGAACATAAACCCTATTCCCTTTTATGTAAACGAGTCCCTCTTGGACCCAAAATCATCGTGCCTTGCCTTCTTTGATGAGCTGCATCAGGATAACTGCCTGGGGGTCACTATACAGTCCATCCCTGATTCTGGAAAGGAAGTTGGAGTGCAACTGACTTGCTTGGTTTCCGCCCTCCAATTGTGCGGCATTCATACGCTCCACCTTCCGACTCAATGCATCGGCCATGACATTTGCCTTCCCAGGCTTATACTCCATTGCCATATCAAATTCAGCCAGGAAGTCCTACCAACGCACCTGCTTTGGGGAGAGCTTCTTCTGAGTTTGGAAATAGCTCAGAGCGATGTTGTCCGTCCTCAACACAAATCACGATCCGAGGAGATAGTGTCGCCAAACTCGTAGATAGTGGATCACTACTGTCATCTCCTTCTCATGCACTAGATACTGCCGCTCGGTCTCGTTGAGTTTTCGGCTCTCGTAGGCCATCGGATGACCCTCCTGCATGAGTACTCCCCCAATAGTGAAGTCCGAAGCATCTGTATGGACTTCAAAAAGCTCCCCATAGTCTGGCAATTTGAGCACTGGTTCTTCCATAACAGCAGCCTTCAGATCTTGGAATGCTATTTCACATTTGTCAGACCACTTCCAAGACTGCTCCTTCTTCAGCAACTCGGTCAGTGGGGTTGCACGCTTCGAATATCCCGCTATGAAGTGTCAATAATAATTGACGAAACCAAGGAAGGATCTCAACTCTGGCACCTTCTTTGGAGTTCGCCATTCCGCAACCGCTTGCACCTTCGACTTATCCATCCGAATGGAGCCATCACCAATTCGATGTCCCAAGAATAATATCTCAGTTTGAGCAAAGTAGCATTTCTCCCTTTACACGAACAAAGTGTTCTCCCTGAGAACCTTGAAAATCGTCCGAAGATGTTTGACGTGCTCCTCGAGCGTTTGGCTGTAGACGACGATATCGTCCAAGTAGATGACCATGAACTTATCCAAATACTCCTTGAATAGCTGGTTCATGAGAGTGCAGAATGTGGCCGGAGTGTTGGTTAAGCCAAAAGGCATCACCAAAAACTCAAACGCTCCATACCTGATCACACAGGTAGTCTTCGCTTCGTCGCCTTTGCTAGTCATAGGTGTTGGGAAATCTTGGGGGCGACATCACATGTGCAGCGGAAGAACAAGAAAACAAAATCTACGATTCCCAAAAAGATGTTCGTCGTCGTGCGAAGATTGGTGCGTAAAAATCCGCGAAACATAAAACTGCGTATAGAGTAGATTGTGTTACCTAGGGAGATCGTATATCCCTGTTTCCTTGCAGATCCTTAGGAGAGGGTAAAGGAGGTCAAGTGTCCTCCTCTCTAGCGGTGATCCACACAGCAGGGTTGCGACGACGCTCCTCAAGACTCCAGGCCTGCTCTGAGGTGGAGAGGAAGAGGAGAATAGGAAAGGCAAGCAAAGGCTCTAGCCTATGAGGCTGTGAATCCCTCCTATTTATAGAGATCCCGTGTCAAACCCTAATGGGTCCTTCCCTAGTGGGTATTGGATCTGCATCCAATAAGACAAGGACGACGTCGGATATCTCATATCCGAACCTCTACTCATCGCAATGCCTACCATATGTGTGTGACCCTCTAGGCCCAATATCGAGCTGGTCGTGAGTCATACCTGTCAGAACTCCTTCTAACTTAGTGAATTATTATCTCTGTAATAATTCACTCAACTCATCGACTACGGACATACTAGGCCACTACGCCGTAGTCCCCAGACGATACAGGGGAATCCAATCCATTGGACCTGTTTGTCCTCAGTTACCGTGTACCTATAATCCCTCATCCATCTAATATCCCAGAGACCGTATATCGAGCATGGTGTTGTCAGACCCATACGGTTTCTACTCGAGTCTCGCTTTAATCGGATTCTCCCGGAGAACTCTTTCTCTCTCAACCCGAATGACCCTGGCCAGGGATTTGTCTGAGCAACAACACATGGGATATTCCTCTCATGACGCCAAGAGTGGATGATCCTCTATCGACACTCAATAGCCCTCGTAAGGTCGACTACCACTCCCAATGACCAGCTGTACTAGATCTGGGACAGCCAAACCTATAAGTCTGGTATCAAAGAGTGGAGCACTCATACATGACATCCTTGGTGTCTCAAGTCTAAGGACCAGATACACCACTAGGACTACGGAATCGCTGTCTGACAATAAGGCATCATCAACCATCCAGCATTCCGTAAGCGGATCAATCAGTGAACTCATTCTCCAATGAGCACCTGTACTGTATCCCTAGTGTCCCTACACGAGCAGCTATGAGACCAGCAGCATCCATCATATGAACGGGTATACAGCACACCAGTCTATCCGGTTATCACGATGTCCCTCTCGAGTAACCTATGACCGGGATTATTTAGGATATGTGTTTAAAGGTGAATCGATCTCATTATCGTGATCTCATCACGATCCGATTCCCATTTCACAAATCCAAGGACATCACAATATATGTATGCATTTATGCAATAGTTATAAAGTGATATACGCCAAAATATAATAAGCAAAAAGATTCTGTATCAAGTCATACGTGCCATCACTCACGTGATTGGCTTGTTGGGCACCTATGACTAGCAATCTCCCACTTGACCTAAAGCCAATCACCTATGTGTCTGATCCCCATCAGACCCCTGTGACGCTCAAAGACAAACTGAGACAACGACTTTGTCAGTGGATCTGCAATGTTATCTTCGGATAGAACTCTTTCCACTACTACATATCCTCGGGTTACGATCTCTCTGATAAGTTGGAACCTCCTCAGAACACTTCTGATGAGACCCGGGTTCCCTTATTTGAGTAATCGCCCCATAGTTGTCGCAATATAAGGAGATCGGCTCCTCGCTACCCGGCACGACTCCCAAATCTGTGATGAACTTCTTCACCCAGACTCCCTCCTTTGCTACATCTAATGCAGCAATGTACTCCGCCTCTGTGGTCGAGTCAGTAGTAGTATCTTGCTTGGAACTCTTCCAGCACACTGCTCCTCCATTCAAGGTGTACACATACCCTGAATTCGACTTGCTATCATCGACATCAGACTGAAAACTTGAGTCAGTGTAGCCTTCAATCTTAAGGTTATTTCCTCCATATACTAGTAAAAGATCCTTAGTCCTTCTCAAGTACTTAAGGATACACTTTACTGCTTTCCAGTGCTCCAAGCCTGGATCCGCCTGATACCTGCTCGTGACACTCAGAGCATGCGCTATATCAGGCCTAGTACATAGCATGACATAAATGATAGACCCTATTGCTGAGGCATAAGGTATCATATTCATGTTTGCCCTTTCTTCTGGAGTCTTTGGGGACATACTCGTAGAAAGCGATATCCCATGTCTCATCGGTATGAGACCTCTCTTGGAATTTTCCATGCTAAACCTTTTGACAATGGTTTCTATGTACCTGGACTGGGACAAGCCAAGCATCCTTTTGGATCTATCTCTATAGATTCTAATCCCCAAGATATAGGATGCTTCCCCTAAGTCCTTTATGGAGAAGTGTCTAGATAACCAAGTCTTTACTGTGGATAGCATTCCTACGTCATTCCCAATGATGAGGATGTCATCCACAGATAACACCAAAAAGGTGATAGCGCTCCCACTTACCTTCCTGTATACACAAGGCTCATCTTCGTTCTTAACGAAGTCATAAGATCTGATTGCCTCATCAAATCTTATGTTCCAACTTCGGAAAGCTTGCTTTAGTCCATAAATGGATCTAAGCAACCTACACACCTTATCTGGGCAGTTCTTGGACACGAATCCCTCAGGTTGCATCATATACACCTCCTCCTCGAGGTTTCCGTTGAGGAATGCGGTTTTCACATCCATCTGCCAGATCTCATAATCATAGTGTGCTGCAATAGCCAATAGAATTCTGATGGATTTTAGCATTGCTACGGGTGAGAAAGTTTCGTCGTAGTCAACACCTTGCCTTTGACGATACCCCTTAGCCACTAGCCTTGCTTTATAGGTCTCTACCTTTCCATCTACTCCGATCTTTTTCTTAAAGATCCACTTGCAACCGATGGGTACAATACCTTCGGGCGCATCAACTAGGTTCCAAACCTTATTGGAGTACATAGAATCCATCTCAAAATTCATGGCTTCTTGCCACTTCCCGGAGTCTATACTCATAATAGCCTCCTCGTAGGTCTGAGGATCAATAACCTCTACATCCTCTCCTCTAATATGTCCCACATATCTCTCAAGAGGATGGGATACTCTATCAAACCTGCGTAAAGTTGATACTTGTGTATTAGGTACCTGAACAGACTCGGGCTGTAGAGTGGTGCTTGAGCTTGGTTCTCCAACCTCGCTCAACTCTATCATTCTCCCACTGTCTCCGCCAAGAATGTGTTCCTTCTTAAGGAACACTGCTCTCTTAGCTACAAAGACCTTTTGGTCCTCGAGATGATAGAAATAATACCCACAAGTTTCCTTGGGGTATCCCACAAATTTGCATCGCTCTGTCCTTGATTCTAACTTGTCGGGGTTGTGTCTTTTAATGTGGGTAGGGCAACCCCAAATCTTAACAACCTTAAGATCAGGCTTCTTCCCTTTCCATATCTCATATGGTGTAGACACTACCGACTTAGTTGGAATTCTGTTCAGAAGGTAAGCTGCGATTTCTAGGGCATATCCCCAGAACGAGATGGGTAGGTCAGCGAAACTCATCATGGACCGTACCATATCTAATAACGTACGATTTCTCCTTTCAGAGACACCATTGAGATGAGGTGTATAAGGAGGTGTCCATTGGGATAATATCCCATGGTCCTTGAGGAACTGAGTAAACTCTGTACTTAAGTACTCACCTCCTCGATCTGATCGAAGAGTTTTGATACTCTTTCCAGTTTGGTTCTCCACCTCATTCCTATACTCTCTGAATTTCTCAAAGGCCTCGGACTTGTACTTCATTAAGTACACATATCCATACCTTGAGAAATCATCAGTAAATGTAATAAAGTAGGAGTAACCTCCAATGGCATGAGTTGACATGGGTCCACATACATCACTATGTATGAGTTCCAATAACTCAGTGGCTCTCTCTCCAGTTCCACTAAATGGAGATTTGGTCAGTTTTCCACGAATGCAAGGCTCACAAGTTGCATATGACACATAGTCGAATGGATCTAGATATCCATCATTTAGCAACTTTTGAATCCTTCTTTCATGGATGTGACCTAGCCTACAATGCCACAGGTATGCACTGTTCAACTCATCTCGTTTCCTTTTGGACACATTTACATTCATGATATGTGGAGTGGTGTCTAACATAAATAAACCATTATGCAATGTTCCTTTCGTGATGATCTTATCATCTAATAATATCGAACAACCATTGTTCTCAAAAACAAATTTATATCCACTAACTGTTAAACATGAAATGGAGATAATGTTTTTGATAATAGAAGGAACAAAATAACATGCATCTAATGCAATAAAAGCTCCACTAGGCAGATGTAGGGCGACCTCGCCAACAGCTAATACAGCAACTTTTGCTCCATTACCTATCTTGAGGTCCATCTCGCCTCTCTCTAGTCTCCTAGGCCTTGCCAGAACCTGCAACGAATTGCATATATGATAAGCACTACCGGTATCCAATACCCATGTGTTATCATAAGAGTCTGACAAATGGAGACTGATCATGAATGTACCTGAAGCTTCATCAAGCTTTTGTTTTGCCCTTTCTGCAAGGTACTCTTTGCAGTTTCTCTTCCAGTGCCCATCTTTACCATAGTGGAAGCACTGGCCTTTGTCCTTTACTGGGTCTTTCTTAGCAACCTTTGCTTTACCTGGTATGCCCTTGCCCTTCCCCTTCTTAAGGGACCTTTCTGCTTTCCTTTTCTTTCTGGTCTCACCAGTGTAGAGAACTGGCTTCTCTTTCTTAATAGTACTCTCTGCCTCCCTCAACATATTGAGGAGCTCTGGGAGAGTCACCTCAAGCTTGTTCATATTAAAATTCATTATGAACTGTGAAAAGGAATCTGGTAGGGACTGAAGCACAACGTCCACACACAAGTTATCCTCTAGGACCATTCCTAGACCTGTGAGTTTTTCTATCCACTCAATCATCTTTAGGACATGGTTATGAACCGGTGTCCCCTCAGTCATCCTAGCGCGGAAAAGGCTCTTGGATATCTCATATCGTTGAGTCCTTCCCTGTTCCTCAAACAATTTACGGACATGTAGGAGAATGGATCTGACATCCATCTTTTCATGTTGTCTCTGTAACTCAGGAGTCATAGAGCCCAACATATAGCACTGAGCAAGAGTGGAGTCATCAATGTACTTCACGTAGCGAGCGATCTCATCCTCGCTTGCCCCTTCTTCGGGCGTAGGCATCACTGTATCAAGGACGTACATGATTTTCTCCGCTGTGAGAACAATTCTCAAGTTACGGAGCCAATCCGTATAATTTGGACCAGTGAGGCGGTTGACATCAAGTATGCCACGTAAGGGATTTGAAAGCGACATTTTTTGAAAATAAAGATGTAGCAGAAATGAATAACATGCAGATTTTGCAAGAAATAAACTATCAAGATATGGACTTCTATCTTAATATGCTCCCACTATTTTACTAACGAGTCACGCGACACCCTCAGCACGTGAAACGGAAGTCTCCGGCAGACTTCTAGTGGGGATCAGGATCCAATCAACGTCTTAGTGTAACCTCGAGGGACTCGACCAATCACACTAAGCCTAAAAGGTATGCAACTCTTACCAATCACAACTCCTTGTGATTCCTGTCCTGTTCGGCCTCCGAATCACCATGGCCTCGAGGGACTCGACCAACCATGATGCTCGGTTAAGTCAACACCTTCGTTACAAGATAAGTCTGATTTGATGATATACCCTCGAGGGACTCGACCAAGTATACCATGCCCTCAGGTCACCGGTGACATCTCTATGTCGTAAGCAAGATAGCGAATCGCGATATAGGTGAGTCTCGAGGGACTCGACCAACTCAACCTACACCGGGAATCGGTTCCTACTCATAACGATGGAAGGCCACGTGGGTCAATCTAATTGCCTCACGTTTACCGACTTAATATTATCGAGAGATGTTTCTATAATTTGGTCTCCTAATATGACATGTCACACATATACATATTTAATATATATCTACATCGCATGCAAATATATATACATATCTAGTATATGTATAAGCAATCACATCAGATGATCATGGACCACAACCTAATATGATTAGGCCCGAGCCAGTAGTCCTAATCACTCACATCAAGATCTATGTGTGCAACGGTGCATCTCCATGCCCCGTGATCGTCCATCTCGTCCTTGTCGGTTCCGTCGACATCTTGATGCATCTCCATGCATCACGATCGTCCGTTTCGTGGGTCCCGCTATCGCATCCACGCTCCCGCTGCGCCTCCTCATGTGATTACAACTTAATCATAGGCACGCAGGCCCGACAATAAACGAGAAATATAATGGAGGTTCGCAGACCTCAATAATAATAATCACAAGTACACACATCACACGGTCCATGATCATCCGTCCACACATCATACATCACATTTATAAATAATCATCATCATGTAGGACTACTAGATAATAATAAAAATAATAATCAACTAAACCTTTTAATTAATTAATATTTTTCTGAAATCAGGGACATGTAGGGAATTTCTCAATTCCTAAGGGTATTTTCATAATTTGGACAAAAGACAGAAACTGAAATTTCTCAAATTTCGAGGGGCAAAATTGTCTTTTTCCAGAAAACCCTAATGCCTTTTCCCCTTTTCGCTGCTGCCGCCGCCGCCACCTTGCCGGCGGCGGCCTGTGCGGCGGGGCGAGGGCACTGCCCTCGCCTGCAGGCAGCACGCCCGCTGGCGGCGATGCCGCTACGGGTGGGCGCCCCCTTCGGGCGCCGCTGCCTCCGCAGGCGGTGCTGTCCCGCCGGGCGGCCGCCCCTGTGGGGGGAGTTTCGCCCGCGGGAGTAGCGACGGCAGGCGTCGCTGCCCTACGGCGCCTCTGCCCGTGGGCTGCCAGCCCCGCCGGTAGCAAGCCTGCTGCAAGCAGGCCGCCGGCCGGCTGCTGCAGACGCAGCCCCTGTGCTGCCCGCGGGCTGCCAGCAAGGACATCACAATATATGTATGCATTTATGCAATAGTTATAAAGTGATATACGCCAAAATATAATAAGCAAAAAGATTCTATATAAGTCACACGTGCCATCACTCACGTGATTGGCTTGCTGGGCACTTATGACTAGCAATCTCCCACTTGACCTAAAGCCAATCACCTTTGTGTCTGATCCCCATCAGACCCCTGTGATGCTCAAAGACAAAATGAGACAACGGCTTTGTCAGTGGATCTGCAATGTTATCTTCGGATGAAACTCTTTCCACTGCTACATATCCTCGAGTTACGATCTCTCTGATAAGTTGGAACCTCCTCAGAACACTTCTGATGAGACCCGGGTTCCCTTATTTGAGTAATCGCCCTGTTATTATCGTAATATAAGGAGATCGGCTCCTCGCTACCCAGCACGACTCCCAAATCTGTGATGAACTTCTTCACCCAGACTCCCTCCTTTGCTACATCTAATGCAGCAATGTACTCCGCCTCTGTGGTCGAGTCAGCAGTGGTATCTTGCTTGGAACTCTTCCAGCACACTGCTCCTTCATTCAAGGTATACACATATCCTGAATTTGACTTGCTATCATCGACATCAGACTGAAAACTTGAGTTAGTGTAGCCTTCAACCTTAAGGCTATTACCTCCATATATTAGTAAAAGATCCTTAGTCCTTCTCAAGTACATAAGGATACACTTTACTGCTTTCCAGTGCTCCAAGCCTGGATCCGCCTGATACCTGCTCGTGACACTAAGAGCATGCGCTATATCAGGCCTAGTACATAGCATGGCATACATGATAGACCCTATTGCTGAGGCATAAGGTATCATATCCATGTTCGCCCTTTCTTAGAATTTTCAATGCCAAACATTTTGACAATGGTTTCTATGTACGTGGACTAGGACAAGTCAAGCATCCTTTTGGATCTATCTCTATAGATTCTAATCCCCAAGATATAAGATGCTTCCCCTAAGTCCTTCATGGAGAAGTGTCTAGATAACCAAGCCTTTACTGTGGATAACATTCCTATGTCATTCCCAATGATGAGGATGTCATCCACATATAATACCAAAAAGGTGATAGCGCTCCCACTTACCTTTCTGTATACACAAGGCTCATCTTCGTTCTTAACGAAGTCATAAGATCTGATTGCCTCATCAAATCTTATGTTCCAACTTCGGGAAGCTTGCTTTAGTCCATAAATGGATCTAAGCAACCTACACACCTTATCTGGGCAGTTCTTGGACACGAATCCCTCAGGTTGCATCATATACACCTCCTCGAGGTTCCCGTTGAGGAATGCGGTTTTCACATCCATCTGCCAGATCTCATAATCATAGTGTGCTGCAATATCCAATAGAATTCTGATGGATTTTAGCATTGCTACGGGTGAGAAAGTTTCGTCGTAGTCAACACCTTGCCTTTGACGATACCCCTTAGCCACTAGCCTTGCTTTATATGTCTCTACCTTTCCATCTACTCTGATTTTTTTCTTAAAGATCCACTTGCAACCGATGGGTACAATACCTTCGGGCGCATCAACTAGGTTCCAAACCTTATTGGAGTACATAGAATCCATCTCAGAATTCATGGCTTCTTGCCACTTCCCGGAGTCTATACTCATAATAGCCTCCTCGTAGGTCTGAGGATCAATATCCTCTACATCCTCTGCTCTAATATGTCCCACATATCTCTCAGGAGGATGGGATACTCTATTAGACCTGCGTAAAGTTGATACTTGTGTATTAGGTACCTGAACAGACTCGGGCTATAGAGTGGTGCTTGAGCTTGGTTCTCCAACCTCGCTCAACTCTATCATTCTCCCACTGTCTCCGCCAAGAATGTGTTCCTTCTTAAGGAACACTGCTCTCTTAGCTACAAAGACCTTTTGGTCCTCGAGAAATCATCAGTAAATGTAATAAAGTAGGAGTAACCTCCAATGGCATGAGTTGACATGGGTCCACATACATCACTATGTATGAGTTCCAATAACTCAGTGGCTCTCTCTCCAGTTCCACTAAATGGAGATTTGGTCAGTTTTCCACGAATGCAAGGCTCACAAGTTGCATATGACACATAGTCGAATGGATCTAGATATCCATCATTTAGCAACTTTTGAATCATTCTTTCATGGATGTGACCTAGCCTACAATGCCACAGGTATGCACTGTTCAACTCATCTCGTTTCCTTTTGGACACTTACATTCATGATATGTGGAGTAGTGTCTTGCATAAACAAACCTTTATGCAATATTCCTCTCGTCAATCTCCCCTTGGCTTTGCTAGAATTTACAATAAATTGTAGATGTGATAAGCAATATTGGTATCCAATACCAATGCATTATCACAAAAATCTGCCAATTGGATATTGATCATGAATATACCTGAAGCTTCACCAAGCTTCTTGTTTCGCCCTTTCTGCAAGGTACTCTTTGCAGTTCCTCTTCCAGTGCCCATCTTTACCATAGTGGAAGCACTGGCCTTTGTCCTTTGCAGGGTCTTTCTTAGCAACCTTTGCTTTACCTAGTTTGCCCTTGCCCTTTCCCTTCTTAAGGGACCTTTCTGCTTTCCTTTTCTTTCTGGTCTCACCAGTGTAGAGAACTGGCTTCTCTTTCTTAATAGTACTCTCTGCCTCCCTCAACATATTGAGGAGCTCTGGGAGAGTCACCTCAAGCTTGTTCATATTAAAATCCATTATGAACTATGAAAAGGAATCTGGTAGGGACTAAAGTACAATGTCCACACACAAGTTATCCTCTAGGACCATTCCTAGACCTGTGAGTTTCTCTATCCACTCAATCATCTTTAGGACATGGTTCTAAACCAGTGTCCCCTCAGTCATCCTACCACGGAAGAGGCTCTTAGATAT
The DNA here is from genome assembly GCF_036884655.1 of Musa acuminata AAA Group. Taxonomy (NCBI): domain Eukaryota; kingdom Viridiplantae; phylum Streptophyta; class Magnoliopsida; order Zingiberales; family Musaceae; genus Musa; species Musa acuminata. The sequence goes on along the minus strand of NW_027021351.1, from coordinate 1,972,967 downwards.
CTCATATCGTTGAGTCCTTCCCTGTTCCTCAAACAATTTGCAGACATGTAGGAGAATAGATCTGGCATCCATCTTTTCATGTTGTCTCTGTAACTCTGGAGTCATAGAGCCCAACATATAGCACTGAGCAAGAGTGGAGTCATCAATGTACTTCATGTAGCGAGCGATCTCATCCTCGCTTGCCCCTTCTTCGGGCGTAGGCATCACTGTATCAAGGACGTACACGATTTTCTCCGCTGTGAGAACAATTCTCAAGTTACGGAGCCAATCCGTATAATTTGGACCAGTGAGGCGGTTGACATCAAGTATGCCACGTAAGGGATTTGAAAGCGACATTTTCTAAAAATAAATATGCAGCAGAAATGAATAACATGCAGATTTTGCAAGAAATAAACTATCAAGATATGGACTTCTATCTTAATATGCTCCCACTATTTTACTAACGAGTCACGCGACACCCTCAGCACATGAAACAGAAGTTTCCGGCAGACTTCTAGTGGGGATCAGGATCCAATCAGCGTCTTAGTGTAACCTCGAGGGACTCGACCAATCACACTAAGCCTAAAAGATAGGCAACTCTTACCAATCACAACTCCTTGTGATTCCCGTCCTGTTCGGCCTCCGAATCACCATGGCCTCGAGGGACTCGACCAACCATGATGCTCGGTTAAGTCAACACCTTCGTTACAAGATAAGTCTGATTTGATGATATACCCTCGAGGGACTCGACCAAGTATACCATGCCCTCAGGTCACCGGTGACATCTCTATGTCGTAAGCAAGATAGCGAATCGCGATATAGGTGAGTCTCGAGGGACTCGACCAACTCAACCTACACCGGGAATCGGTTCCTACTTATAACGATGGAAGGTCACGTGGGTCAATCTAATTGCCTCACGTTTACCGACTTAATATTATCGAGAGATGTTTCTAAGATTTTGTCTCCTAATATGACATGTCACACATATACATATTTAATATATATCTACATCGCATGCAAATATATATACTTATCTAGTATGTGTATAAGCAATCACACCAGATGATCATGGACCATAACCTAATATGATTAGGCCAGAGCCAGTAGGCCTAATCACTCACATCAAGATCTATGTGTGCAACGGTGCATCTCCATGCCCTGTGATCGTCCATCTCGTCCTCGTCGGTTCCGTCGACATCTTCGGTTCCGTCGACATCTTGATGCATCTCCATGCATCACGATCGTCCGTCTCGTGGGTCCCGCTATCGCATCCACGCTCCCTTTGCGCCTCCTCATGTGATTACAACTTAATCATAGGCACGCAGGCCCGACAATAAACGAGAAATATAATGGAGGCTCGCAGACCTCAATAATAATAATCACAAGTACACACATCACATGGTCCATGATCATCCGTCCACACATCATACATCATATGTATAAATAATCATCATCTTGTAGGACTACTAGATAATAATAAAAATAATAATCAACGAAACCTTTTAATTAATTAATTTTTTTGAAATCAGGGACATGTAGGGAATTTCAGAATTTATAGAGGTATTTTCGTAATTTGGACAAAAGATAGAAACTGGAATTTCTCAAATTCCGAGGGGCAAAACTATCTTTTGCCCACAAAACCCTAATGCCCTTTCCCCCTTTCGCTGCTGCCGTCGCCGCCACCCAGCCGGCGGCGGCCTGTGCGGCGGTGCGAGGGCACTGCCCTCGCCTGTAGGCGGCACGCCCGCTGGCGGCGATGCCGCTGCGGGTGGGCACCCCCTTCGGGCGCCGCTGCCTCCGCAGGCGGTGCTGTCCCGCCGGGCGGCCGCCCCTGTGGGGGGGGTTTCGCCCGCGGGAGTAGCGACGGCAGGCGTCGCTGCCCTACGGCGCCTCTGCCCGTGGGCTGCCAGCCCCGCCGGTAGCAAGCCTGCTGCAAGCAGGCCGCCGGCCGGCTGCTGCAGACGCAGCCCCTGTGCTGCCCGCCTTCGGCTGCGCTTCACGCACGCAGATCAAGGGCAGCAACTGTTGCTGCCCTTTCTCGCTTTTGCGTCAACGATTTTGACGTCAAAATTCTTCCTAAACACAACACACGCAGTTCAAAACCAATCATTCGCACGAACAACCTGACTCTGATACCACTGTTGGGAAATCTTGGGGGCGACATCACATGCGCAGCGGAAGAACAAGAAAACAAAATCCCCGATTCCCAAAAAGATGTTCGTCGTCGTGCGAAGATTGATGCGCAAAATCCGCGAAACACAAAACTGCGTATAGAGATTGTGTTACCTAGGGAGATCGTATATCCCTGTTTTCTTGCAGATCCTTAGGAGAGGGTGAAGGAGGTCAAGCATCCTCCTCTCTAGTGGTGATCCACACAGCAGAGTTGCGACGACGCTCCTCAAAACTCCAGGCCTACTCTGAGGTGGAGAGGGAGAGGAGAATAGGAAAGGCAAGCAAAGACTCTAGCCTATGAGACTCTGAATCCCTCCTATTTATAGAGGTCCCCTGTCAAACCCTAATGGGTCCTCCCCTAGTGGGTATTGGATCTGCATCCAATAAGATAAGGGCTCCGTCGGATATCTCATATCCGAACCTCTACTCATCGCAATGCCTACCATATGTGTGTGACCCTCTAGGCCCAATATCGAGCTGGTCGTGAGTCATACATGTCAGAACTCCTTCTAACTTAGTGAATTATTATCTCTGTAATAATTCACTCGACTCATCGACTACGGACGTACTAGGCCACTACGCCGTAGTCCCCAGACGATACAGGGGAATCTAATCCATTGGACCTGTCTGTCCTCTGTTACCATGTACCTATAGTCCCTCATCCATCTAATATCCCAGAGACCGTATATCGAGCATGGTGCTGTCAGACCCATACGGTTTCTACTCGAGTCTCGCTCTAATCGGATTCTCCCGGAGAACTCTTTCTCTCTCAACCCGAATGACCCTGGCCAGGGATTTGTCTGAGCAAGAACACATGGGATATTCCTCTCATGACGCCGAGAGTGGATGATCCTCTATCGACACTCAATAGCCCTCGTAAGGTCGACTACCACTCCCAATGACCAGCTGTACTAGATCTGGGACAGCCAAACCTATAAGTCTGGTATCAAAGAGTGGAGCACTCATACAGGACATCCTTGGTGTCTCAAGTCTAAGGACCAGATACACCACTAGGACTACGGAATCGCTGTCTGACAATAAGGCATCATCAACCATCCAGCATTCCGTAAGCGGATCAATCAGTGAACTCATTCTCCAATGAGCACCTGTATTGTATCCCTAGTGTCCCTACACGAGCAGCTATGAGACCAGTTGCATCCATCATATGGACGGGTATACAGCACACCAGTCTATCCGGTTATCACGATGTCCCTCTCGAGTAACCTATGACCGGGATTATTTAGGATATGTGTTTAAAGGTGAATCGATCTCATTATCGTGATCTCATCACGATCCGATTCCCATTGCACAAATCCAAGGACATCACAATATATGTATGCATTTATGCAATAGTTATAAAGTGATATACGCCAAAATATAATAAGCAAAAAGATTCTGTATCAAGTCACACGTGCCATCACTCATGTGATTGGCTTGCTGGGCACCTATGACTAGCAGTTCTCCCCCACTTGACCCCGCATAGCGTTCAACAAACGCATTGCTCCCATTCGGGGTCCTTGCGACTCCTCGTCGTCGCTGCTGGATTTAGAACTGCTCGAACTAAGAGCAACAGCTTTGCCCTTTTCCGATCGGGGGGGGTGGATGGAAGTCGTCAAAGCATTGAGTGCCTGTTTTTGTAGGCACTCCCTCACCATGTGCGGTCCTCCGCACAAGAAACATCCTCCAGGTTTTGAGGCCTTGCCTTTCGGGTTTGGCCCTTTGTGGGAACTCTTCTTCTTTTGTTCGCCCCCAAGCTCCTTCCCTCGAGAATGTTTTGGAGGGCGATTGCCTGAAGATTGTTTCCTTCTGCTTGGGTCTTCAGAGGAAACAAAGTCGGTGAGCCTTTCTGCAGTAGCAATTGCCCCGACCACATCGGTAACATTCCTTTGATTTAGCTCCTGTTGAGCCCATGACTTCAAACCATCAAGGAAGCTGAACAACTTATTATTCTCGGACATGTCTTGTATGTCTAGCATTAGTGCAGAAAATTGCTTCACATAGTCTCGGATGGTGGTACTCTAGCAGAGTTGTCTCAACTTCCTTCTTGCGACGAACTCTATGTTCTCTGGCAGGAACTGAGTTCTCAACTCCCGCTTCAAGTCCTCCCATGTGTCGACTCGACATCGACCTTGTTGGATCTCCTCCCAACGGGTTCGCCACCAAAGTTTCGCATCTCCGTTCAGATACATTGTTGCTATAGAAACTTTGGTATCTTCAGAATCAAGCCTCGTAGCTCGGAAGTATTGTTCCATGTCGAACAGAAAGTTCTCGAGCTCTTTGGCATCTTTGGCCCCTCCATATCCATGAGGCTCAGGTGCCCTCAAATTTTATGGCGGTGCAGCGCGGGTGTTGCTTCCTCTCGCATTTAGTGTTCTTGTGAGCATGGCCACCTTTGCAGTGAGTTCCGCCACAATATCCTGTAAGTGTTGCACGGAGTCTTTGGTGTCATCAGACAGTCGGTCGACTAGGGCCTTGACCTTGTCGATCATGGACTCCGCTTCCTCTTGCGAGCTCTCTACCCCAACAAGCCTTTGTTGGCCATGGTAGAGTTCCTCCATTCTCGCTTCAAGAACATCCAGGCGGGTTTCCGCCGTTGTGAGTCTCTCCTTGTGGCTCTTTTTCCCAGTTAGTGCTCCAGAGAGTAGCCAACTTCTCACTCATCATGTTCACTGTCGTGCTCCTCTTGAGCGGCTCCAACAGTATGAGAGCGAGTGTGCACATGCAGCCCACCTGCGGCTGCTTGGGGCAAAGGTCCGGCTTGCCCCGTCTTGCTTGATTCGCCACGATGCTTTGCCATGGCGAAGTTGCGAAGTTCCTTCGCTGCTCGCTCGAAGTGCTTGCCCGCTCTGATACCACAATGTCACGGCCTTAGCTGGAATTGCCTAAGGCATAAGGCATCCTTGCGGCCAAAGACGCGAACTTAGCTTGCGTTGCCTAAGTCGCAAGTCACCCTTGCGGCAAAGACGCGAACTTAGCTTGCGTTGCCTAAGTCGCACTTCGCCCTTGCGATATTGCTCCGCAAGGATCAGCCCACTTGTAACCTTTCGCAGGTCCCGAAGGACCTGTAAAAAGATAAAGTTGATTAGTTCGAAAGAACGAGTGACGGACAAGTCCCGACGTCTCATGAAAAGGGAAAGCTTTACAAGCAATTCAGCGAACACCTTACGTGCACAAGAGAAAAGAGGGAGAGGGAGAAAACAAGGGCTATAGAAGGTTGAACGAACAGCTGCAAGCCCACAAACAGCCGCTCACCTGGTCCCGGGCGCGACAACAAGTTCCCGTAAAGGCCACGTGCGAATTTGCGAAAGAGAGTTCAACGCCCGGTATATATCCGAAGCCCCATCCAGCCCTGTGCCACCCGGGGGTTCAAAGGGGCTGAGATGGCTAAGGTTTTGGTGAGCAGAGGCAGATTGCAGAAATCAGCTCGCGGCACGTGAAAACGGAGTTATTTTGGGGTTGTTTTGCTTGGTTCGGTGAGTGGTCGCTTTGTAACGCTGCAGTTTGTTCGAACTTACATTTTTACAAGCAAAATGACCCAAAACCAAGAGAAAACATGTTGTCAAGCAACTATACATGTAGGTGTGAGCGACGAACGGTTCATTGAACGAAGTTGTTGCGAGTGCGCGACGACCGTTCGTGACAATATGGTAGGGGCTGCGAAGACGCTCCTCAAATCATTGCCCAAAATCTCTTCCTTGCGTGCATTATGCAATCAAGAAGGGGTTGCCCATTCTTACTATCCACATGCCCCAAGTAGGGATTACATGTTGATGAGGAAAAGGGGAGAGGAGAATATGAGGTGGCAGCCAAAAATAACCTAACTCATGGCTATTTGATTCCCTCCTATTTATAGAGGCCCATTGTCAACTTACACTAATGAATCCTGTCATATTCGGTACTAGATCTCCATCCAATTACCCAAGCCTCTTAGATTAGTGGGTCTCTACATAATAATATCTTATTGTCTCTTATTGGATCTCATCCATATGATTCAATAATTCAGCGGCTTATTGGATATCAAATAAGATAAGGGTTCCAATGGATATCTCATATTCAAATCTCCATTCGTCGCAACACTTACCATATGTGTGTGACCCTCTAGGCCCAATATCGAGTTGGTTGTAATTCATACTTGTCAGAACTCTTTCTAGCTTAGTGAATTATTATCCCCATAATAATTCACTCAACTCATCGATTGCGGACATACTAGGCCATTACGTCGTAGTCCCTAGATGATACAAGGGAATCCAATCTATTGGATATGTCTATCCTCAATTACCATGTATCTATAGTCCCTCATCTATCTAATACCCCAAAGATTGTATACTAGACATAGTGCTATCAGGCCCATATAGTTTTTACTTGAGTCTCGTTCTAATTAGATTCTCACAGAAAACTCTTTCTCTCTCAATTCGAATGACCTAGGTTAGGGATTTGTCTGAGTAAGAATATATGAGATATTCCTCTCATGACACCGAGAGTAGATGATCCTCTATTGATACTCAATAGCCCTCATAAGGTTGGTTATCACTCCCCATGATTGCTTGTGCTAGATCTGGAACTTCCAAGCCTATAAGTCCGGTATCAAAGAGTGGATTACTCATACAGGACATCTTTAGTATTTCAAGTCTAAGGACCAAATATGCCACTAGGACGACAGAATCAATGTATAACAATAAGGCATCATTAACCATCCAACATTTAGTGAGCGGATCTATCAATGAACTCATTCTTCAATGAGCACCTGCACTGAATCACTAGTGTCCCCACATGAGCAACTATGAGACCAGTTACCTCTATCATATGTATAGGTATACAGTATACTAGTTTGTTCGATTATCTTGATGTCCCTCTCGAGTAACCTCTGACCAAAATTATTTAGGGTCTATGTTTAAAGGCAAATCGATCTCATTATCATGATTTCATCATGATCCGATTCCCGTTGCCAAGATCCATGAATATCACAATATATTCATACAACATACAATATAAAGTGATAAATACCAAATCATATGATAAAGAAAAGAATCTGCATCATGTCACATGTGCTATCACTCACGTGATTAGCTTGCAGGACACTTATGATTAGCAATGGTCTCCTAGATTGTGTCAGGTAGTGGTACTACCCAGACTGATAGTGGTACTGCCAATGCTCAATGTTGCTAGTGGTGGTACTACCAATGCTGAGTGCTGCTAGCGGTGGTACCGCCCAACATTGGCAATAGTACCACCAATACCTCAAAAACCTGGGGATAAGATATTTTGGTTTTATTTTTGAAGATATTTGGAGCCTATAAATACCTCACTTATTCTTGCTTCATATAGTAAGAAAAGAGCACTAAAAACTTGTAATTCTAAATGTATAAACTTTTTAAGTTTTTTCCTCCTTAATCTTTTAAATCATTTGAAGGGAGGCGTGAGGATTACTTATAATTATTTATCAAAGAGTTGTAACAAGGATAGTTGATTTTCGCTCAAGATCGTTAGTGAAAATTGATGGCCTCAACGAAGGAGGCATCGAGAGTCGACGTAGGTCACGATGACCAAATCACTATAAATCCAGTGTGTATTTCCTTTATGTTTTTCATTCTTATTGCTCAGTTGCTCACTACTTTTACTCACATTCTAAGTTAAACGTATTTCTAATATAGGTTTGATCAAAATTTTTTAAATCAATTCTTCATTTCGAAAGTACTAATTTACTCCCTCCCTTTTAGTGCCTTTACGATCCTAACACCTAGATAAGCCTGCACCTTCGATAATAGACCAATTGGATCGACTCATCAATCAACGATAATCATAACACCATTATAAGGTATGGGTGCTAGGAGTAGGATGTTAAAACTAACATTTAAAATATAATAAATGAGAATAACATTTGTATATGATTTATACTTTTATTAATGTATTAGTTATAATTTTAAAGTGTGTGAGATTTGGGCCATTCAAATGGAATCAACGTATGCTATCATTTGATACATCACATTATGATTCAAATATATATATTTATAATAGTTTAAGAATAATATTATCCAAATAAAAATGAAAAAAAAATAATTTATTATATTATTTTTATCATCATAATAAAAACGATGTAAACCCCACTTAAAAAAATACTGTAAATGATTTGAATAGACTTCTATCTGAAATCAACTACAAAATATGATATTGTAATGATCTCCGTAATATTTTTTAATAATATTAATATATTTTTAATACCTTAGTAAAAATACTATAGATATTATAAAAAAATATTATAAACATGCTAAATGAAAATACTATAATAATTTAAAACTAATAAAAAAGACAAAAAAATAGCATTTTTTTAGGGTTATTTTAGATTTTTGAAAATAAAAACTGCTTTTAAAAGAATAAAATGAGGATACCGGTTAAGAAATATCTAATATATGAGTATATTTTAGGAAAATAGTCCCTTTTTTTACATGGATAAAATTACTACGTGAATTAACTCTTGGCAGGAATTTCTCTTATTCCGGCAATTTAGTAGTAAAGACGAGAATCAAATAAAACCATAGAAACAAAACAAAAACAATATTATAGAAAAAAAAGGAATTATAAGAGCTTGCAATTAGTACTTCTCATAGACAAATTTATAATAAATTATATCATTTGACTATATCAATAATCATAAAAGCATTTTTCGTAACCAACATGCTGTCCATCAAACATGTTTTAAGAAACAGAAAAACACAAAACAAAACAAAAGGAATCGAAGCATTTTCCAGTTTGGTCTCCCACCAAAAGTTTGCTGCCAACAAGCGATCGGAAGCCCTCTCCCTAATTTGTTCTCTCGCTCTCCTTAAGCTTGCTCATGGCGAAACCCTACAAAGGATTCATCAACGGCTTCCGCAGGCTCTACTCCCACGAATTCCCGTCGAATCCTTCGCTGCGAAGCCCCATTCCTTGGGGTCAGACGCGGTTCTTGAATTCAGCTCCATTTCGCTCCAGCCGCTCCGCGAGTCCCTCGCCGCTTCCGGATCCCGCATCCCCGAATCGCTTCTTTAACCGTTTCTTCACTTTGGACTGCAACTCGAGCCGTCTGGGCTCCGAAACTGCCATCAAGCTGCGATCTTTGGGTTCCGGGATCAAGGGGCTCGGTCGGATCAGCGAAAGTGGGTACGGCTCCCAGATCTTCTCCATCAGGAGTCTGAACTTTGGCAAATATGGGGTATTTGGTGGGGGCGTGGGGAAATCGGTGGTCGATAAGCCCTTGTCGGCCGCTTCGTCGGCGTTCTCGCGGTACCGCGAGGCGGTCGGATTGCAAATGGATGCGTTTTGGAGGAGGAACTATATGATTCTCGTGGGGGCCGGCGCGGTGGTCGCATGCTTTGCGCTATGGAGGATCATGTTTGGGATCGCGAGCACCTTCGTCGGGCTTTCGGAAGGCATGGCTAAGTACGGGTTTCTTGCGCTCGCGTCTGCCATTGTGGCTTTCGCTGTGAGTATTTCATTTTATATTTGAGCAAAAATTTAGGTCAAGAGAATTTTTCACTTGTAGAAATTGTTTTTTGCTATATATAATTTGTTTATGTTTTGTGAAAAAATTTAGATATGTCGGTACCCCTGACAAATTTGAGGAGTTGTTGTGCATAAGTCTCAATTTAGGACCGGCTAGATGGATCTTTTATCGTCATTGAGATATGTAAAAAACTATATATTTAGATAAGTTCAGAATACTTAATTCTCTATTTAAAGTTGCTATTAAAGTTTTTTTTTCTCTCTTTGTACTACTAATATTCATTATTTCACTTTTTCTGACTATTTCCTCTGGTGGTCTCCTCGACACATGCCTATATCATCTTAAATGATTTTTTCTCATCTTATCCTTTATCGAAGCGATACCTGGTTATTCACAAATAAAAGTATTTATTTTCTTATCTTTCTTGATAACTCCACGTATCTATCTCAACATTCTCATTTCGACAACAACACAAACTTTTTGTATATGTTATTTCTTAACTACCCAATACTTAGATCTATAAAGTGTTAATGGTTTCACAATTGTCTTGTAGAATATTTCTCTTAATCTCAAAGGTATTCGATAATCACACAAGACTCTTGACGCCCCTCGTCATTTGAACCATCCTATTTTTATTCTATGAATAATATCTTCATCGATCTCTCCATCTTGTTGAATAATTGATCTAAGATACTTAGAGTTTTTATTTAAAGAGACTTCTTATCCATCCAATTTGATTATATTCTCTTGTTTCTTTCTAGAATTATTAAAATTATATTTTTATATATTTAGTTGTAGTCTGACTTAATCTAAAACTTTTAGTTTCTAAGACTTGCCTTCGTAGCTCAAGTTTATAATTAATTCCACTTAGACTCTCACCAACTAAGATAATATCATCGACAAATAATATACATGGGAGGTTTATCGTGTAAGTGACTAATAATTTCATCCATTATCAATGTGAAAAGGTAGGGATTTAATGCAGATCTTTTGTGTAATCCTATGCTAATAGGAAACTCATTAGACACATTCCCTATAGTTCTAACACTAGTAGCTACATTATCATACATATCTTTAATAACATCAATATAATTAGTGGATACACCTTTCTTTCTTAGAACCACCATAATAAATCTCTAGGAATCCTACCATAGACTTTCTCTATGTCCATAAAACCATATATAATTTTTTTTTCTCCCTATACTTTTTCATTAATTGTCTTAATAACTTATATGGTTAATCTTCTGGGCATAAAATCAAATTGATTTTAGATATATTTGTTTCAAGTCTTATCCTACTTTCGATAACTTTTTTCCAAAATTTCATAATATGGCTCATGATTTTCAGAGAAATTTGAGGAATAAGATGGTGAAAAATGTTTATCATAGTTTTGACATCTCCACAAAAGACCTAGAAGTACACTGGTTAAGCTTTGTGAGTTGACTCAAATAATCCATGAAAACTTCATTTGTTTAATCTTAATGCTGTTAGTGATATTGCCTTCGAAATGGGGTTCAACAAGGCGAAATGACCTAGCCTCAAATAGTTGGTTCTTAGGCTCGTCATTGTTGCTGAAAATAGTTCAGCATATTTCATGACATGCACAGCTGCCTTTGGTTAAAGGTAGCCATTTTATGTTTTGTCTCAAATTCTCAGAGACGAGAAACGGAGGATTCTGAGATAACTTGATCTTGATTGCCCGTGATTGTTATTTATAGAATTATGGTAAGTTTCTCACAGCTTAATAAAAGATTATTTCCCTGGGAAATAATCAGTTATATCGAGACCCAAACTAAGATGGGATGGTACCGTTGGATGAGTAGCTTGCCCTGATACTAGCTTGTCAAGCTAGTAGACACTTCTGGACAGGATAAAAATATTGGTTCTTATATGAGAGCTTATCACAAACATTCAGTAAGTTACTATAGGTTCTGTAGAGATATAGGTAGAGCTATATTTAATTGCTTTGTGATAACTACTAAAGGACACAAATTTATCTTGTCATTTTGTGTTAATGCTAATTAGTCCCGTGTATTTTGTGTTAATGCTACTAAAGGACACAATTCTCTGTTGCTTATATTTCCTGTATCTGAATCTTTATGAATTCAACTGAAAAGATCAATAGAGAAATTTCCTTGTTATATTGTACATATATGCATGATAAATTTTGGTGTATAAATGGCAACATACTCCTTCGGGCTTCTCTATGTCCCTTAAGAAATAATGTGATGTAACTTCATGATGGTCACGCTACTTCCTGTTAATGGTATTTCTTCAATGCTGAAGTGTTACTTGTTTTCTGAAGGGCATGTATTTCCGTGCAAGGTTCACTATTAATCCTGACAAGGTATATAGAATAGCAATGAGGAGACTGAACACGTCTGCTGGGATTCTTGAGGTTATGGGTGCCCCTTTAACTGGGACGGATGTGAGGGCATATGTAATGTCTGGAGGTCGACCCAAACTGAAGAACTTTAAGTTGAAGTTTGGCGACAAACGGTGTTTTCTGATATTCCCCATCCGAGGATCTGAAAGGAGGGGTCTTGTAAGCGTCGAGGTCAAGAATAAAAAGGGCCAGGTAGCTGTCTATAACTGAAATTAGTTGATAATCTATTTCATTACAAATCCTATTAACATTGTACGAAAATGTCGACTAGTTACATGCGTCTTTGTTATGACTTGCATAAATTTACACATGGATTCTCTCTGAAATGCATTTTAATTAGTTAAAAGTCATCGAGTATGATTCAATAATCGAAGGTTTTACAAGAAATAGATTTTTTGTTTACTTTGCCAGAAGTTTCTCCTGTCTACCTACTGATTAGGCTACCGTGCTAAATTTGGTTGGTTGGTGGTGGTCTCCACTCTCCAAGGTGATCCATTTAATGTGTATAAACAATTTTTTTTACTCTGTGTTAAACTAGAATATCTATAAGCTAAGGCTGTGGGCATCACTTAATCGAAGAAATTGTTGTTAGATTATTTGCTTGCCATCCTCTAGCTGATCTTAGTTATTTTAGGATTTGACCTGGAATGATCTATGATGCAGTATGACATGAAGCTACTTGCAGTTGATATACCAATGGCTTCAGGGCCTGATCAGCGGCTGTTCCTTGCGGGCAACGAGCAGGAATACAGAGTGGGAGGAGGTTTGATATCTGAACTAAGAGATCCCATAGTGAAAGCAATGGCTGCAGAGAAGGAATTTGAAGATCTAGATCAGAAGGAGGAGGAAGAAGATGAAATCAGGGAGCAGGAGGAGGCAGAAAGAAAACAACGAGAAGAGGAACAAAGAACACTTGAGGCAGAAAAGCAGCGGCACGAAGAGGAAGAAAGAACAGTTGATGCGGCTGATACCAAGCACCGGTGAGCCCAAGGAGAGTTGTAGTTCGAAGAGTGAACTTGTGGCTTTACATATTTTGTTGTGAAATTTTCAAGCATAAGAATAGCGGCATGCCGCATTCAGAGAACTAGATTTCCATAATACACAATTTTTTTCTCTAGAGAAGTTGAAGGCAGGCTTTCTGTTCCCTGTCATTGGCATAATAATGGCTTTTATTGCTTCTGAAGCCTAATAACATTCAACGAACTTGTCTAGTCCTTTTATTGGCTCTTATATTTATCAGGTCCTAATTGGCTGACCACTTGGCCATAAGACTGAAGAGGTGAGATTATGAGATAATGCCCTTTCTGTTCATGTGCATCAAGTTGTATTTCTCTGGTGATTTGGTGAGAAAATATTGTGAAGTGATCATCATGCAAATAAAGTGTATCCATAGCCAAGATCTAGTGATTTATTTTTCCATTGTCCATCTCTTCATGCTCCAACTTGTAATTTTTTGTATCTGTCACTGATCTTATGTTCATTTTGAAAGTGTAATCAGAATATTTTTGTATGTTGAAAGAGAATTGAAACACAGATTTTTATCATTTTGTTTGAAACATAGTTGGTTTGGGTAAACTGGATATGGTTAATTTTGTTGATTAGTCACATTATACATTTTGGCTTGATAATGTAATTTGTGGTTTCACAATCTGCTATGACCCATTAGGCAGCTATTTGTTTTATCTGCTTTCAAATCCCATTTACATGTTCTATAGACTCTTCGATTATCTGAGACACTTTCGAAGGATCTGCTGCCTAAATACAAAAGTTTGGTACGTCTTTTCAGATCGTGAAATTAATCTGGCAATTTGGATGTCTGACATGATCGTTTAAGATCCAAAATATTGATCAGTGCATTTGGTCTAATTCCAAATCTCTACTCTGCAATTTGCTCATCTAATCCCCACTTACATTCCCAAGATAATTCAAGCAGCCAAGCTCTTGGAGTTGGAACTTGTTGAATCGAAACAGCAAAATATTTCATGGGACAAAGTACATGGGATTTGGAATCTTAAATGTGCGATCCCCAACGCAATCTCCCAAAAGATCACTCCATTGATCTCCAACATTTCCTCTGATCCTGTATCCCTCTGCCACCAGCTGCCTTCTGATAGCTGACTTGAAGGCCACTGCACCCTGTCCTCTGAATCTGGGACCTCTGCAAAGATCTCATGCAACTGAGGAACTTGTCACAATAAGAGTTATTTATATCCTGAATGTTCTAATAATGAGGACTAGTGTCTTTTCCAAAAACAAGGAAAAGATATTGTCCTAAAACTATTTTAGGATGTGAAAAAGAAGTTATTTAAGACGATATGAATATGGACTAATTAGACCGATAAAATTTTAAAAAATATTATTAGAAAATATAAGTAAAATTTTAAAATTTTTTAATGAAAGATATCACTTGAAACTCAAAAACGACAAATATAAGTGGATTTCTTAAAAGATCTTATAGGGTATGATAATTGAGGAGCTCCTAAGAATAAGAGTTATTTATATCCTAAATATTCAAATAATAAGGACTATTATTTATCTATAAAAATAAAATATTTTATTTTTCTATTTCATTAGATAACTATTTTATTTATCTATAAAAATAAAATATTTTTTTCATTAATCTCGATAGAGGTTTACAACCGTGTGAATTTGTGAAAAACCGACAAGTGTTATATAGTTAGAAGAGATGAAATGATACGAAAATAGTATTAAAAAATTACTAAAAAATTTAAAAAAAATCAAATACTCTTAACTTAATATATGAGAAATCAATGGACACAAAAATAGATTAATGTACTTAACCTATTTTGATTTGTCTTCTCCCAGAAAGTTAGTCCCTAAAAAGGAAAGAAAAGAAAAAATTTGCACTCTGTTATGCACTTGTTATTTTTCTTTGGATATGATCAATTTCTCTCAAAGGTCTGTCTTTATCTAAATGTTGTATCCAAAAGATCAAAACAATGAAGAAAAATACATTCTACATCACCTCATGATCAGCCTCTGATGCCCAACAAACCCTTGAGCAGCCAAGTTCTCAGCTGTGGATGAGCCCATGACCTCTTCATCCCTCCCAGTGACAAGAAAGACTTGGAATCCTCTTCCCATCAGCTTCTCATAAAGCCTGAGGACTGCAGGGATTGCAGGACAATCTCCTCTCAGAATCCAATTCCTAAATGCCGTGGAATCGAAAGCGTCTCCCCTGAGATCATACACAGAGAGAGAGAGAGAGAGAGAGAGAGAGAGAGCGAAGCTCTGTTCGTCAGCAGACTCATACGAGAGCAAGAAGAAGAGGAGTCGAAGATGCATCACCCAAAGTGCTTCCCCCTGTAGTAAGGAAGGTTGGAAAGGCAGGTGTCGTCCACGTCGAGGAGCCACACGTCCTTGTCGTCGTCAGCCGCGACGACGCCGTCGAGGTAAGCCGTGACGTTTTCGACCACGGCGTCGACGTCGCTCTCGTACTGACCTCCGAGCATGTAGCTCTCGACGTGGCAGACGCACTCCGACGGCACCGTACGCCAGCCGCGGGCATTGTTGGCCTCCACGGCGACCCGCCAGCTCAGGCAGTAGCTTTCTTCCGCCGCCATGTCGGAGCTCAGGCATCGCTTCATGGCGGTGGTGCAGCAGAGGTTGGTGGGAATGGGAAATGGGGAAGTCGCCATGAAGCCCCTTGTTAAGGTGTGGTGAGCATTGAGAGTGACCGATGTGTGCATGCCAACGTAGCTTGACTTTGAATGCTGTGAGTCTAACTTTAATATCACCCTAAGAGTAAGTTTTTATTTCAAGGTTTCTTAAAATTTTAATATCGACTTCGATAATCTATTGGATCGATATATTAATTGAATAAAATATAAAAAAATAAAAATTTCTCTTATTCGGACCAATAAATATACGTTGGTATCCGAAAAATTAAGGGATAGTATTACCCCTGTAATCAGCTATAAACAATTTTAAAAGTTATATTAGAATCTCTATATTTATAAAAGTGAAACATTGAGATTTATGTAAAAAGGTTAAAAAGTTTATTTTATAGGATTAAAAATTAAAGGAGAAAGAGATATTTTATAGGAGCAACGGATTAAATATTTAACTTTCGTCCAAAGTATAAAGAACTTAATATAATCTTTGAAAGTATAAAGATCAGGATACTAAAGATAACTAATTACAAAAGGATAATATTTAATTAGCCTAAATTGAGGAGTCTTATATATATGCTTCAATATATTATCTATAAAAAAAAAGAATATTAGTTTTTTTCATAAAAATAGCTAGGAATATGAAAAAATATATAATTTAATTATTTGATAAAAAATATTTTCTACAAGTTTTCTTAGAATTTTTTAGTATTACTGAAACATATATGAGAGAGAGATTCTCAAATAATTAATGTTAATAGTATAAGGAGACGTAGAACTAAACACGATGTAACAAAATCTTATTAGAAATTATAAGTAAAAGATTAATTTTTTAATTAACTAAAGATATCATTTTCTATAGAAGATTCAGTTTATTATCATTATTGATAATTAATTATTTTTTTCATCTATCTATATTATATATGTTACCTTAACGAAAAAAACCCTTAAAAAATCACATTTCTTGTCTCCATATGGATCATATCATAACATTTTTTTTTTCAGATAAAAAGAAAAAAAATCCAAACTGTGTTCATTTATACATTTCCTCCATTGTTAGGTCAAGCAAGAATTATACAGTAATCAAGCATGTGAATCCTCTACCCACATTTCACGTCAATGTCTTCTATATGAATGCGTATACCTGTCATCTTGCGGCTTGACTCCTGCAAATACCTACAAAGACTTTGACTTCATTGACTATAATATAAGCTTCTAATATTATCCCACTGTGGAGAACATATATTCACCATCGATATGAATCCTTTTTTGTCAGATTCAAAGCAAGAAATAAAAGAAAATAATGATTGTTATAAATTAGATGTCATTTTCTTTGAAAATTCACAAAAAATATTATGTTGTCCGATAAATGATTAGACTAAAAGGAGAAAAACATCAGAAAGCAAAGATTGGTGTTGACCAAATAACTCTTGGAAAATTGGAAATAACTCGGAATAAGCACTTTAAGTACAATATCATATTATAATGATTATGACACATCACCCATTCCAACACATTGTAATAAGGAAAACAATATAAAGACAAAAAAAAAGAAGAGAAAATATCTTATAAACAAATTGTGATTGCTATTCAAAGATTTTTCTTCTTCTTTTTGATAGTATTTAAAATGAATTAACATGAAAGATGAGAATGATTATTATTATTTTCCTCATTTCATAATATTTCCTCGACGCATCAGATAGTAACTTTCGGTGTGACTTCCATGCCGTAATTTCTGACTTTGGATTGGCAGCTACGACACGAGTCAACATTCAAAACTGAGTATTTTGTGAGAGAGACCCGATCATAGATACTACTAGTCAAGAGTCAACGGGTTGGGTCAATTCACCTACGTATTTCAATTAAACCCATCTCAAATCTCATTGAATGATATTTAAATCTAGTTTAAGTGAGTTAAATTGATGATAATATCGAACAAAAATTTAATTTGTTATCATCTTTATTCCTTCAATCTAATTTAGTTTAAATATTTTAAATTAATAATTTATAGTCGATAAATATTTTGATTGAGCTATGACACTATTAGTTAAATGAATTATTATGAGACACAAGGAGTGCCAATAAACTTACAACGGTTAATGATATAGTGATGAGATTGTGAATTTATGATTAATAATTTTAGCCATATGTATAATGGGTAGCAATGAAATAAAATAAAATAAAAAAGCATTGTCATATGACATCTTTACTTAAGAATTAAGCCGAGAGAATTCAGACCTCAATTCCATCATCACCTCAAACAATCACATATTTTTAGATTAAGAGTTTAATGTAATGCATGACAATAAAAGCATTTAAATTTTTTTAGATTTATAAGGTGGATTTCTTAGTGTTTCATTTGAATTCATCTCCATACATAGTAGCAAAGACAGGATGGAATCATACATAAAACTTTGCTATCAGTAGTCAAGATATATTTATTAATTAATATTTTAAAGTCTGATAATCTACTACTAAATTAATGATCATACTCAATCTTCTTCTTCTTCTTCTTCTTCTTCTTAGAAACAAAAGTTTTTTGGCTACATTTATTTAATTTTTTGAAATCAAACTTCAAGCTTTTAGTTGACTTGAGAGTTTTTTGTGTCTAAAAGCCAATAATGTCCTTCTTGTCCATGTGCAGTGAACAGACTTGAACATTGTTCCATGTAGCTGCCTTCCTTCAATCTTCCTTCTTTTTGGCTGGTTCTGTGGAAAATTGTCATACACACAGATGAACACATGATAGGATGTGAGATTTGAATGAGGCTTATTTCCATGTGGAAGGAAATAGATCCAGTTTCATTTGCCTTCTTCTTTCCTTTTTCTCTATTGGTCTGTGAAACCTTGTCATATACAATGAACAAAGAAACATTTTGAACAGGTGTGGGAGTCTTCTTGCCATGTGCATTCTACCTTTCCTGTCTCAGTTCTAAGTAACCTACCTAAGATGAGGCAGTAGAGTTCCAATCAAACCAGATAGAATTTGATATGATAAGATGAGATGAGATGAGTTCCAATCATCCTATGTTTATCAACTGACTTGTAATGCTATCTATGACAGCTCATGAACAACCATTTTGTGCTCCTCATCTTTATCTATGAGTTGTTTGAGATCACAAGTCCTGGATCTTGTGGCAGTGGCAACCAAAACAAGGGGTGGGTGGTCACATTCTATCACTGTGATCCCATCCTTGATGGTGGCAAAGAAACAAGGGTTCCCCATGCCTCCTTGTTCACAAGTTGCAAACTGCAGTGCTGATCTGAATGAAGCATGTCTTTTCCTTTCAGATAGAGGTTGTATTGGCTCTTGACATACATACTTTCATCCTGCATACAACCTTGATGGCACCAGAATTGTACAATCAATGATCCAAAGCATCAGACTAACAATGTCTTGACCTAAGAGTTGATTTCTCTCTCCATAATTTGAATTGATGTGTGAACATTGTTACATCAAAGAAGAGGAAAATATTGGTCAAGAACAGTTTCTGCAATGTTTTAATTGTAGCATGTTGATCCGAAAACACCAAGCAATCCTTCTTTTTGGGAGTGAGAGTGCATATTTGTTGTCTGAAACAAATATTCAAGCTTCAACCTTGCAGAACATTCTTTTAGACAAGCCTGTTCAGTGTGATGTAGGAAACCATTTTACTGCAGTGTTATGTTTCTTGTAGATACAGATGAGATCAACTCCGTTTGAAGTATTATGTTTCCTGAAATGCGATCAGATATTGAAATAAGCAGAAAGTCTGATCAGTAGAACCACAAAGGAGTCCCGAAAACCCGAATTCGGCAGAGGATTTACAATCAGGAAGCTGCCTACAAGCATCCGATCGATCGATGTAGCTCATCCAAAAGAGACATGGCCACCATGATCAAGCTTGGATCAACTGTTGAGTGGAGGACCAGTAGTCCTAAGATGAGCTTAGATTGGCTTACGACACAGCATCAGTAGTCCAGTCCAAAATCCAAATTATTCACACAATAAGGACGCTTAGAGATGGAGACATCAGACATGGCACATGAATTTGTCTGATGAACCAGAGACCTGAGACCTAAGGTAGCTCCCCCAATCACATAAGAAGATGGCTTGGAAAGTATCATCAGGGGGTTTGAACCACACAAGTGCTGTGCCCACATTCTCATCATTTATTGTCCTTCAGGACTAGCATCAGTTCTTTACCCATTGCATCAAAAGTTACTTCAGTTCCTTTTTGATCCCAAGAACACCATATGAGCTGGTGTTGTGTTCCATATCTGATACCCAACTTGTGGAGGAACTCTGCAATTGCCTTTGTCATGTATGCACATTTGAGATTCTCAGTGAGGCCACACTGACTGAAACAACAAAAAGTATAGTAGAATTTTAGTTGATTCAAGCTTCTTTCTTTTTCGGAAAATAATGGAAGGATACATCTGCCAGCTAAATTATTTCGTGTAGCTTGTCGTTATCAACTCGATGTCGGTAAAAGATCCATATAACGGAACCCAAAATAGTTATCAATAAATACTTGGATATCAATCAGACATAACATTTGTCCAACATAATTCATGCAATGAAAAGAGCTTTGTCCTTCAGTTAAGGATTCCTTTCAATCTCTTAACAGGAGTTACTTGTGTCAGATATTTTGGATATCTATCATTCTGAAAGGCCTCAAGTTTCAACAGTGAAGATGAATGTAGAGAGAAAATAAGAGATAATTGGTCAATCTAGACAATTATAGATGAATAAGCTCTTTATATTTACATGTCATTAAAGAACAAATGATGTGCCATTAAATGAACCAAGAGAAAAATCAACAAAGAAAGATCAACTCACACTCATCATGTTGTTTTTTGTCAGCATTAAACAAAGCAAAAGAAAGCGGTAAAACTTTGAGAAAGAACCCTAACTGGCATAGGAATCAGTTAATATCCAAGTACATATCCACTCTCACAGGTTCTCCTCTGATCCATTTAATGCTCCTCCCTTGCCTCCTTCACAGTCTTATTTCTCTTTCTGTAGAGCTTCTGGTGTCGGAGAGGACAGAATTTAGATGTGCAGCTGAGGCTTTCGAGTCACATTTGGTACACTGGTTGGAGGAGGACTGAAGGAAGGTGAGGATCTTGTTTTCTCTTTGAATACCTTCAATCTGAGATCGAACTGGATTTACTGGCTTTCTTCTTAACTATGGTAAATCTATGATGTATTTTTTCTAGTCGATGGGATTTAAAGCACCAAGTGATGTTTAAGCTCCGCTGCAGGGTCATTTGAAGAAGGATTGCTGTGGTGATTGTTGCAGAGTATCAGCTGCTGAAGAAAGGAAAGAGATGGAATCCTTAGCAAAGAGCAGAATGGATGACCTGCTATCTGCTGAGGTTGGAAAGCATGATTATGATTGGTAACATAACCATAAGCCGAGCCTTGTTCAAGCTATGTTCACCATTTAGATGTATGTCTTCTTCTTGCACTGAGAGATCAAATGAAACTGGATATGATATGCTTTTTTCCTTCATCTAAATCTTAGTTTCTTTGGACCTGCAGAGGTTTTAGATACAAGACTTTTGACATCTACACTTTGTAATCAAATTCATACTGCTTATTGATCTCAAGAATTATAGTTTCTTTCCTAAATTGTAGATAAGCTGGTATGATTTTTGCAGCAACAGCATGTTATATCTAGAATTTTAGAAAAATATAGGCAGTAAATCCAACAACGTGGACAAAGAAGCTGAACCACAAGGAAAAAAAATTAACATTTCTCTGCCAAATCTTCATTTCTAATGTAAAAGTGAATCTAAGAAAATTCAGGAACAGTCTTCAGTATATCTTCCATGGACTGTGTAGCTTAAGCCACTCCCTTTTGGTCACTGTAAAATTGCACTCAGCCAACTTTTCACAGTGCACAACAAACAAGATCCATTCTGCTATAGCTAATAATTTCAAGATCTGATAATACATCTCATGTATATAAATGATGCAGAGAATTCTACATTGCTTTTAAGTTTCAAGTTGAACCCATTTACCACTGAAACTAAGAACTGACAGGCTTCTCACTCCTCCTGGAACTCCTGTTTCTTCCTACTCTGACAAGCAAACATCCAAGGTGACACCAAGGAGCAGATCCAATGCTAGATCTGTTTCCACTGGAAAAGCTTCAAAGGTGAGTTCCTTTTCTTTTCCACCTTTTTATCTGAAGAATTATGATCTTAACATGCAAACTTTTTCCAAATTTCCTGAACATCTCCTATAATTCATACACCTAAATTTTCTAAACCTAATTATCTACCATCTCTAGTTGTATTTTTTAATTAGAATAAAAAATTGTAAGGTGATCATTAGGTATCGATGCGTGTCGGAATATAAAAATGGATGCGCAAAGTTAGTAGAAAAGATAAGAGAAAATAATTAGATATATCGTTTAAGATTATATGAACTTTGCTCATTGACCTGTCAATATATAATTAGTATTAGTGGTGTAAGAAAAAATATATTAAAAACTATAAAGTAAAATTTAAATCCTTTTAATTTAATCAGAATATTATCTTGTGATGATAAAAAAGATCCATATATAATTTCTTGTTGTTGTTCAGTTGTCTTTGAATTAAAATGATTTCTCCTGCAGTTATCTGTGTGTCAGTCAGAGAAAGACAACTCTGTCAAGCCTGCAAGAAGTAGCTCAGCAATGCGGCCTTCCATGCCCAACGCACACTCATCCTTCACCCATTTCTCTAACAGCAGGCAAACAGCACTCCTCAACACCAGCACAGCCTCCGTCACTTCCAAGCCTTCGACGCCCGGCCATCGGTCGAACACAAAGATGACTCCGTTCACGCCCTCTCGATCATCCCCATCACGGTCTTCACAGAATAGTAGGCCTTCTTCGCCAACTGTTCGACCTCAGATCGGCTCCATTGCTCCGAGCACCAGCTCGACCGCCGCAGCCGCAACTCGAACCAACTCCCGGCCATCGACTCCTACTCGTCGTGTATCAGCAGCAGCAGCAGCAGCCGCGGTAGCCTCTGCAAACATCCGAAGCACCTCCCCGGCACCACGAGGCCGAGCTCAAACACAAACGAAGCCGCCTGAGCGTGCCATATCCACCGGCAGGCAACGACGACCAGGAACAGCGTCGACGCAGTCTTCCTCGCCCCTCGTCAGCAGAGGCAGGCTTCAAGAGAACACATCGAACGCTCGGTCGAACCATAAGTTGATCACGGCATCGGAGACCGCAGCCCGGCGAGCCACGAAGCCAGCTCTCAAGAACACCACGGTGAGCTCCTTCCGCTAGCAGATCTGCTGCATGAATGAGGCTCACTGAGCTCTTGCTACCTTGTTGTAGGACATCAAACAAAGCACGGGTGGCATCCGCGGGACCTCCCCCTTCCCTCAGAGCACTCGCTCCGCCGCCCAAAAAGGCCGGCCTGGTCGTTCCTCGGAGCTGGGAGGTTCAACTTGTCGCAGTGTAGCTCATCATGTTGATGCGGCCGTTTCAGATGATGACAGTCGCAATGGAGACATCTCCAATGGCTACAATGGATCAGTTCTGGGCAACCAAGACATTGCTGTTCCATTGAAATCTGCATGACAACCATTGGTATCATAAGATATAAAAGATCAAGTGAAGCTTCCTTGGGTACGTCTGATCATGGCTACATTGATGAATATAGATATCAGTAGATTGTGTGATTCATGTCCACCGAATCCAAACACTCCTTGAGTTTGAACAATTGAGATGAATAAATCACTGCTACACTTTTTATGCCCAAATTGTGATACTAATATAGTAAATTGGACACTGAACTGTATGTATCATAATCTTAAAAAGATACCAAATATCGGATAGATAAGCTCTTCGATCACTGTATTGTTTATCGAACCGATACATCGACTAGTGAGATAATAGGTTGGATGAATTTTTGAAAAGAGAAAATATAATAATATATTTATGTAAAAGCACAAAATATATTTTGATTAAAGAGATTTGTGGTTTTGTAAGTTATTATGATTAAAAAAATAATAAAAATAAAAACACAAATTATAATAACTTACAAAATCATGAATCTTTTGGCCCTTCATGATTCTACCTCATTTCTTCTTCTCTTCTTGTATTGTTGAATCTAATATGTTACATTAGCTTCTTATTTATAGTATTTGAATATTATAAGCTAAAATAAAATTAAAAAGAAGCAAGTTATGATCTGTAGTATTCTTTGGAGTCTTTAAATCTTGAAAGCATATTTGTAGTCTTGTCTACCTTTGTGAATTGGCAAAAATTTGATTTTGAGTCTTTGAATTTTTGAATCATACAATTGTAAAATTTTATAATTTTTGATCAATCTATTTTATTTATTTTAATCAATTATAAAATTTTGATTTGTCTCGAACTAATTTTAAACAAATCTTCAAATAAAAATCAAGCTGTTAGAATTATCAATTACAAAATTTTTTATTTCTAATCTTGAATAGCAGTTCTTTTCATTTTTAACATCAGCAACTTCTTCTAAACCTCATCTATCAACTTATCTGAATTTGCAATCTCCTTTTCTACATACCTTCTTTATGCTACCAACATGAACAAAATTATTTACTCTAATAAAATTTATGTTTTCACTTGCTATATTAGTGGCATCACAACCAAAATCATGTTCATCAACAATGTAAAATGACTAATTATTAAAGTTATCAATAGAAATAAAATCATCCTCTTTTTTCAAAGAGGCACAAAGCTCTCCCATCTTAATTCTTCTTGTTTTTTGTAGTGCTAATCATAATTCTTGATCTATACATACACAGATTTTCTTTTGGAATGACTCTCACAGTCCAAAAAATATATACATTTTAAGTTAGGATAACATAATTTTTATCAAAAAAATTATTTCTGCTATGTGACATATCCCCATCCTCAATAGAAAAAACATTTTGAAATATAATAATAGCTTTTTTACAAATATAATAATAGCTTCGACCCTTTTGAAATCAACCTCTAAATTCAATTCAATGTCTCTTACTTACTCTTTTAAATTCAACTACCTTGAGGAAATCTTATTTGCTATCATGCCCCCGCAAGATTGAGCTTATATTAAGGATGCCGATCTTGGACCGATGAGATGAAAATAGTTTGTGGGCGAGAGGTTTTGTGAGTGAGTCTGCTAGTTGATCAACTATATGTACATGAGAAACACGGAGTTGATGTCTAACAACTTAATCTCGCACGAAGTGGAAGTCGATGGCAATGTGTTTCATACGGGAATGGAACACTGGATTGACACATAAGTAGGTAGCTCCAATATTATCACAATATATTGTAAGAGTAACTGTGGAGTTGACGTTGAGTTCCTTGAGCAAATTTGTGATTCAATTGAGTTCAGCAGCGGCGGTGGCGATGACATAGTATTCAGCTTCAGTTGTAGATCGTGCAACCGTCTTTTATTTTTTAGAACTCCAATTGATTGGAGTAGCTCCAAGAAAGACAATGTACCTTGATGTGGATGTTCTATCATCAAAGTTCCCTGCCCAATCGGCATCAGCAAAGGCATGGAGATGGAGTGAAGCATTTTGCGAAGAAAAATTCCATGATTAAGAGTCTCTTTAAGATACCGAAAATTCGTTTGACTGCAGACCAATGCATAGTAGATGGTCGATGCATGAATTGTGATAATTTACTAATGGCAAATGAGATATCTGGACGGATAAGAGCCAAGTACTGTAATGAGCCAAGGACTTGTCGATATTGAGTCGAATCTGTAGTAGGGCTTCTATCATATAATTTAAGTGATTCACTGGTAAAGAGAGGAGTTGTAACCTCTTTTGCATCTTGTGTGTTTGTCTTTGATAATAAATCTTGAATATACTTTCTTTATGATAGGAAGAGACCTGAAGATATAAATATTGCTTTCATTTCCAGAAAGTAGCTTAAAGTTCCTAGACCTTTGAGGGAGAATCGATCGGCCAAGTGCTTTAGAAATGCCCGAGTCTTCAAAAGATCATTGCCTATGACAATAATATCATCTATATACACTAAAAGATATATTGTGCTGGCAAATGAATAACGAGGTATCAGACATGGAATTGATGAAGCCAATTGAGGTCAAAAACGAGCCAAGTTCTATATACCAAGCCATTGCAGCTTGACGAAGTCCATAAATAACTTTTTGAAGTTTGCAGACATGTCTTGGATACTGAGGATGAATGAAACCAGGAGGTTGCTATATAAAAACATCTTTAGTAAGCAACCCCTGTAAAAAGGCATAGTTAACATCCAATTGTCGTATGTGCCAGCCCTTTGAGATGACCAAACTCAGGATAAGATGGATTGTTGTAGGTTTAACAACGAGACTAAATGTCTCTGTGAAGTCGACACCAGGTCGTTGATGAAACCCTTTGGCAACTAGACATGCTTTATATCTAGCAATGGATCCGTTTGGGTTCCGCTTAATTTGAAAGACCCATTTACATTGGTTGATATTTTGTGTGTAATGAAAGGGTACTAAGGTCCATGTAGAGTTATGGAGGAGCATCATATTTGTCACACATGGCATTATGCTAGTGAGAAGATTTTTGAGCTTTTGAGCTTGAGTGATTGTAGTGGGTTTATTGGCCTCAGTGGAGGAATTTGTTATAACATGTAAGTCAAGGACTTGACGTGGTTTGAAAATATCACTTTTAAAGCGTGTTATCATTGGATGTCTAGGGGCGATGGAAATGGTATATTGTGTTGGTGATATAGCCGAGGGCGAGTCATTGTCATGGACCAGGCCAGCTGTCGGCACGTCAATGTCACTAGGTCTAGGAGAAGGTAAAGCCAGTGGCAATGTTGCCGAGAGTATTACTTCAGTAATAGGGGAAACTTGTGAGGAAGGGAGTGGATAAATAGAGGGAGTGAGAAGCTGTTGAACTAGAGTAATAGTAGTATGCGGATCTTGAGGGTAAGGACTGGACGGTGTCGTGGGAGATTCGTGTGATGAGATCGAAGGGATACTCCAATGATGTATATTTATCGGAGTAGCCTGCATAGTAGGATTGTTTTGAAAAGGAAAGACAGACACCTCAAAAATAACATGACGTGATATAAAGACTTTTTTAGTTTGGGGTTCATAGCATCGAAAAGCATTATATTCAATAGAGTAGCCTATAAAAGTGCAAGGCTTAGATCGTGGTGTTAGCTTATGCGAGGCATTGGGACGGAGCCATGGATAACATAAACAGCTAAAAACTTTGAGTTTATAAAGGTTTAGAAGCTTGTGGAATAATTTTTCAAATGATGATTGGTATTATAAGACTAGAGTGAGCATACGATTAATGAGATAAACTACAATTTGAAAAGTTGCTAACAAAAAAGGTGGTGGCATGGATGCTTGATGTAGAAGGGAGAGACTAGTTTCAACGATATGCTGATGTTTGCATTTGGTAGAGCCAACCAATTGGGGAGTATGTGGGAGTGACTTGAGGTGTTGTATACCATAAGCGGAGAGATAGGATGTGAGGGCTTGATATTCGCCTCCGCCATCAGAGTAAACTGTTCTAATGGAAGATTGAAAAAAATTCTCGACCAACTTTCAAAAGTTAGTAAATACTGTGGAAACATCAGACTTATGATGGAGAGGATATAACCATGTGTACTTAGTGAAATAGTCTACAAAAATGACATAAAAGCGAAACTTGTCAAAAGAAGGAATTGATGTTGTCCCAAAAGGTAATTTATGACTTTAGAGTAAGAAATTGAGGTTGTCCCAAAAGGTAATTTATGACTTTTATTGTAAAGACAAGCATCACAATGAGTGATAGTGCAATTGATTTTCAAGGTAGGAAGAGAAAAATAAGAAAGTAATTTTTGCTGGATAAAAGAAGAGAGATGACCAAGACGATGATGCCATATATCAATCGGATTTGCGATTGAAGAGTGAGCAGTAGGAAGGGTTATTTGCGAAGCGGATGGCCACTTATAAATGTTGTCTTTGTTCTGGCCCTAGACTAAAGATGCCCCCATGCTTAAATCCTTGATAAGAAAAGAGTTATGAAAGAATTCAATCGAGGTATTATTTTGTTTATAGAATTAAGAAATGAAAATGATGTTTCTTTTAATGTTAGGTACACACAGAACATCATCGAGTGTAAAAGTTGTGGTAAGTAAACTAAGCGTTGAGGAACCAGAATGAGTAATAGGAATTCTTTTACCGTCACCAATGATGATATCTTCATTTCCGTCATAGTTGTTATGGATGGATAAGTTCTGAAGATCAAAGATGATATGATGAGAGGCGTTCGAAACCACAATCCAATTAGGTTGGGTAGTAGTTGGAGTAGCCATGAAATTCGCCTAAGGCCACTGTGATGGAGCAGGGAATCTGGGGTGAGACCAACAGACTTTCGCGGAGTGTCCAACTTTATCACACAGTTGGCAAATGACTCGTTGGTGGCTTGTGAAGTCAGGACGCGACGGTTGAGGATTATGAAAGTTACCACCTTGATAGGGATAAGGGGGGTTTGGTCTGGACCCCATAGGGCTAGGAGGTAACTTAGGTACTAGTAGAGCTTGGTGGTTGGGATTTGAGGGCTTTAAGGGTGTTCCCTCTTCTAAGCGTTGAGACACGGTTGTAGTAGTGTTAGTAGCAGAAGGCTGCACCGATGCTGGAGAAGGCTGCACTGATGCTAGAGAAGGCTGCACCGATGCTGGAGAGTGACTAAGATGGAGTTGCGGTCCACAGAAGGAGCCGAGATTCAGTGGTGGCCTTCACGGCGATAGCTCTGATACTATGATAGAAATGAAATATAAAGAAGAAGATTGCATTGATTGAAACAATATACAATACTCCATATTTTTATATGTTTGGAAGGGAGAATTTTCCTCAACATAGGAGGATTTTCCTTAACAGATTTACGATATCTCATCATGTAGTTGGGGAGATCTTGGCTGTTGTTGTTAGTAGCAAAAAGCTGCATCGATGCTGGAGAAGGTTGCAGTAATTTCTGCAGCAATGCAGAATGCAGGAGAGATTTCGCAGCGATGCAGGAGAGATTGTTGCAGCGAGGCAGGAGAAATCTCTACAGCTTGCAACGATTTCTGCAGCGATGTAGGAGAGATTTCTGCAGCAATGCTGGAGAAATCTGCAAGGTTAGAGATAGTTGCAGTAATGCAGTGTTGGAGTTTGGTGGCTGGAAGAGCGGCGGAGTTTTCAGCGGAAGACTTCGGTTGGCAAGGGAGCAGCAGCCGGTGGTAGAAAGAAAGGCCGCGAGTATGCTTCCTTTTGGAGTGTTGCCCATGGAAGAAGTGTCGATGCAGTGGGCGTAGCGACAAAGACGGCAGCAGCGACGACACCACCGTCATCTCAATCTATGCTGCTGCGATGGGTGTGATCTGAGACTAGCAGCCGCAAGTGCTGCAGTAGGCCGTAGTGAATGGTTGCAGCTGAGGGGCGGAGACATCACCGCGAGAGGGATGGTCGAGTGGCTACGACTGCGACCCAAGGGGAGGCAGTGGACTTCGGTCGGGAAGCGGTCATGGGGCTGTGACGGGAGGTGACTGCTTTATTGCTTTAGATTAATGTTGCCGAGGTGCGCCGAGGTAGAGAAAATGACAGGCGGCTTCCAGCTCATGTAGGAGAACACAGCGAAACAAGGTAAACAACGTCGGCGTCGAGCACCTCTGCTGACGAGGTTGTGTAAGGAGTCAAACAACGAGAAGAGGGCTTGCTCTAGGCAAGCAGCTCTGATACCATGTAAATAATTAAACGAAGAAGATAGAAAGATAGAAATTATAGAAGAAACTATGAAATGTATGAAATGTAATTGCATAGTTCATTTAGATTGTGAGCTCTTGATAGCTATTTCTAGATGATACGTCAAAGAAAGATTTTATGGGTATGGATACGAAGGCCCGATCAAACATTATTCTAAATCTCGCTGACGAGGTTTTACGGGAGGTAGCTACGGAGACTACGACTAAGAGCATGTGGGATAAGCTTAAAGCCTTATATATGAAGAGGACAATGGAGAATCATCTCTACTTGAAGCAGAGTTTATGTATGCTTCGGATGATTGAAGGTACATCTATACTCTCACATCTTGATAAATTTGATTCATTAATTATGGATTTAGAGAATATAGATGCGAAAATTGATGATGAGGATAAGGCCCTATTACTTTTGTGTTCTCTTCCCTAATCCTTTAAGTATTTTCGTGATACTATGATTTATGGAAAAGAAATAATTTTGTATCAAGAAATTAAATCTGCACTAAAATCTAAGGAGCAGATAGACAGGGATATCACTAAGGAAAGTAGAGAGAATCAGACTAAGAGTCTGGTTATCAGGGGTAGAACGGATAAAAGGGAATTTGATAGTAGTAGATCTAAATCGAGATTTAAATCCAGACATAGAAATTTGGAGTACAGATATTGTCATAAAATGGGGCACATTAAGACTGATTGCTTTAAATTGAAAAATAAATTAAAGCAAAAGGAAAAAATTGTTGAGAAAACTACTTAGTCCGCTGAAGCTAGTGTAGCAACTGATGAGAATGTTGGAAATATTTTCTTTGCTACTGATGACAGGATGAGGTCTAAAAATGAATGGATTTTAGATTCGGGTTGTTCTTATCACATGTGTCCCAATAAAGATTTGTTTTCTATATATGAATCTTGTAATAGTGGAATTGTTTTGATAGACAATAATACCACGTGTGATGTTGTTGGTAGAAGCACAATCTGAATTAAAATACATGATAGTATTGTGAGGATGCTCACTAATGTTAGACATGTTCATGATTTAAAAAAGAATCTCATCTCTTTAGGCACCCTAGAGGCTTTTGGGTGTAAATACGCAACTAAAGGTGGAGTTATGAAAGTTTCTAGAAGTGCCCTTATTGTTATGAAAGCTTGTAGGTCTGGTAGCTTATATATTTTGCAGGGAACTACTGCCATAGGTTCGATTGTAGTTTCATCATCATCATTGTCTGATTCTGACATCACCAAATTATGTCATATGCGTTTGGGTTATATGAGCGAAAAAGGTTTGAGCATATTAAGCAAAAGGAGTCTTCTTTGCGGACAAAGTACTAGGCCACTGGATTTCTGTGAACATTGCATTTTTGGAAAGCAGAAAAGAGTCAGCTTCAATTATCTGATAATTCACAAAACGAAAGGTACTCTTGACTAAATTCATTCAGACCTTTGGGGTCCAGCTCGTGTTCAGTCTAAGGGTGGTGCCAAGTATATGTTGACTTTCATTGACGATTATTTTAGGAAAGTTTGGATTTATTTTCTGAAGCATAAAAATAATATTTTTCTAACCTTTAAACAATAGAAGGCTTTTATTAAGAAGCAAACATGTAAACAGATTAAGCAGCTTCAAACAGATAATGGCATGAAATTTTGTGAATTTGACTTTGATGAATTCTGCAAAAATGAATGAATTGTTCGGCATCGCACTGTTAGGATGATGCCTCAGCAAAATGGTGTGGCCGAACATATGAACAAAACACTCTTGGAGAGAGCAAGGTGTATGATCTCAAATGTAGGGTTGACAAAGGACTTTTGGGTAGAGACGATTAATATGGCCTATTACGTTGTCAACTACGCTCCTTCTATAGCACTTAATATTAGAACTCTATAGGAAGTTTGGTCAGGTACTCCTGCTGATTACTTTGACTTAAAAATTTTTGGGTGTCCAGCATACATTCATGTAAATAAAGGAAAATTAGAACCTCGAGCTAAAAAGTATATTTTCCTTGGGTATGCTTCTAGGGTGAAAGGATATAGATTATGATGTTCTGATCCCAAATCCCCAAAATTTATAATTAGTAGAGATGTTATTTTTGATGAATTATCTATGTTATCTTCCAAAGAGGAATATACTAGTTGTACAAATGATAGTGCGCAGAAGCAGGTGGAGCTTGAGATTGATAGTTCTGATTCTTTTTAGTCGAACTCTTCTACTCAAAGAATGCCAGTAGATGGTCCCGAGTCTACTGACGAAGATGATCTAGAGGAAGAGCAATATTCCATAGCTAAGGATAGACCACGTAGAGATATTCGACCACCACAAAGATATGCAAATTTGGTTACATATGTTTTGTTTGTTGCAGAAGAAACAAGTGAAGTTGGTGAGCCTACTACCTACTTAGATGCAGTTTCTTGTGATAATTTCTTTAAGTGGTTGATTGCGATGAATGAAGAAATTGAATCTCTCCATTAGAATAGAACTTGGGATCTTGTGAAGCCGCCTTCGGGTAAGAAAATTGTTGGATGCAAATGGGTCTTCAAAAGGAAGGAAGGTATTCCAGGGGTTGAACCTACAAGGTACAAAGCACAATTGGTTGCAAATGACTATAGTCAATTGCCATATATGATTTGGAATTGGAGCAACTTGATGTCAAGACAGTTTTCTTACATGGTGAACTTGAAGAACAAATTTACATGGAGCAACCTTATGGATTTGAAGTTGATGGTAAGAAAGACCGTGTTTGCTTGTTAAAGAAATCCTTGTACAGATTGAAGTAGTCTCCAAGACAATGGTATAAGAGGTTTGATTCTTTTATGTTAGGTCATGGTTACATGAGGAGCATGTATGATGGCTGTGTCTACTTTCGGAAGTTAACTGATGGCTCTTTGATGTATTTGTTGCTTTATGTTGATGACATACTTATTGCAGCTAAGAATTTGTCAGAAATTCACACTTTGAAAATGCAGCTGAGTAGTAAATTTGAAATGCAAGATTTGGGAGCAGCTAAGAAAATTCTTGGCATGGAGATCAAAAGCGAACAAGGAGTTAACAAATTATTTCTGACCTAGAAAAATTATCTCGAGAAAATCTTGGAGAGGTTTGATATGAAAAACACTAAGCCAGTGAGTACTCCTCTTGCTAGCCATTTTCGACTATCTGCTGCTCAGTCACCATAGTCAGTTGAAGAGGAAGAATATATGGTACAAGTTCCATATTCCAGTTCCATCGGCAGTATTATATATGCAATGGTTTATACTCGTCCAGTTATTTCACAAGCAGTCAGTGTGGTTAGCAGATATATGTCTCGCTCGGGTAAAACACATTGGTATGCTGTGAAGTGGATTCTCAGATACTTGCAAGGGACTTCAGATGCTTGTTTGTAGTTTGAGAAAAATCGTAATACTTTGGTTGGTTTCGTCGACTCTGATTATACTGCGGATCTTGATAAACGAATATCTTTGATAGACTATGTTTTTTGCATTGGCGGTTATGTAGTTAGTTAGAAAGCTTTCTTACAACCTATCGTGGCTTTATCTACTACAGAGACAGAATATATGGTAGTGATAGAGGCGATCAAAGAAGTTTTATGGTTAAGAGGTTTGTTCGGTGAATTATATCTGCATCAAGGTGTTACTACAATTTACTGTGATAGTCAAAGTGCTATTCATTTGACTAAAGACCAGATGTATCATGAGAGGACGAAACACATCGATGTGAAGTTTCATTTTATTCGGGATATCATTGCTGAGGGAAAGGTCCTTGTTCAAAAAGTTCATACGAAGGACAATCCAATTGATATGTTTACAAAGCCTCTTCTGGTTTACAAGTTCAAGCAGTACTTAGACTTGGTTGGTGTTCATTGTTGGTGATTGCCCGTTGGGGCTTTTGTGAAGAAGGTGGAGCAAGTTTTATTAATTGTCAATGTTGGGATATGTCAAGGTGGAGATTTGTCAGTTTGGCAAGTCCCATATAGTCCCACATTGAGAAAATCAAGCTTGTTATCTCCTATTACAACTATAAATAAGGGTCTAAGCTTTGAAGCCAAATGCACCACAAGAAAAATCTAATTATTTGCTTTGAGTTTAATTTCTATTAAGTCTTAAAATAGTTTAGGCTTATAGTTTGAGTTTTTCTTGTTTAGTAGTTTCAGGTGTTTTATGGCTTAGGAATATTTTCCTAAGGTATTTGTAATTGTCCCTTTTATAGTAGAGTTTTGCTTTTTCTCCGTCCGCGTAGGTCAATTGATCGAACCACGTAAATCTGGTGTCCTTATCTCTCTTATTTTTCTACTTTATTTTTTTTATTGGGTTATCAAATTACTTTTGGTAAATTTTCTGGACCAGCTCTAGCAACCATCATATACCCGACCAGTGTTCCAAATTACATTGCACAACCAGATGTCTACTCCACAGCAAGATCAATGGGTCCAAAGCACAGGTGAACTTGAACTACAATTTAACCTGGATTCCCCCCGTGGAAGCTGGCTTCTATTACCTTGTCCGGCTACAGAAAAGA
Organism: Musa acuminata AAA Group; assembly: GCF_036884655.1. Lineage (NCBI taxonomy): Eukaryota > Viridiplantae > Streptophyta > Magnoliopsida > Zingiberales > Musaceae > Musa > Musa acuminata. The sequence goes on along the minus strand of NW_027021351.1, from coordinate 1,939,099 downwards.
TCCAGTATCCGATAGTCAAGGTAAACCAGAGAGTCTTTGACATCTACCTTGATAACCAGACTGCAACTGAAGAAGCTGATGTCATAGGTTGGAGTGGCGGTATCGGTATCCCTGTTTACAGGGACTATGTGGTGATGACAATGGGAAGAGGGCAGATGGATCCGTGGGTTGCGCTTCATCCAGATACACTCTCCAACCCAGAGTATTATGATGCCATCTTGAATGGGCTTGAGGTGTTCAAGCTGCAGAACAGTAATAACAGCCTGGCTGGTCTTAATCCAGGAGCACGCTCGCAGCTCTACGTTGATCCTGGAGATCTCAGGAAGGGGAGTGCGAAACATAAGAGTGAAGTTCCTGTTATTTTTGGTGGCGTGGTCGGAGGTTTTGCTGTTTTGCTCGCTGGTTTTTGCCTCATTGGAATGTGCAAATGACAGAAGAAGAAGATGATGAAGGAAGGGAAGGGTGCAGTTACAAGCAATGGGCATTATGGTTTGTCGCCTCTCTCCCTCTATGGCAACACACGTTCAGCTGCGTCGGCTGAGTCCAACCTCTGCCGCTACTTCTCCATTGCAGAGATAAAAGATGCCACAAATGACTTCGATGAGTCCCTTCTTCTTGGAGTTGGTGGGTTCGGAAAGGTCTACCGTGGGGAGATAGATGGTGGGATCACAAAGGTAGCCATCAAGCGTGCTAACCCGATGTCCGAGCAAGGTGTCCATCAATTCCAGACTGAGATTGAGATGCTTTCCAAGCTCCGACACAACCACCTTGTCTCTTTGATCGGTTACTGTGAGGAGAGCTGTGAGATGATCCTAGTCTACGATTACATGGCCCTACCATGGAAACTGCGGCTTGAGATCTGTATCGGGGCTGTTAGAGCTAGCCCCAGGAAATTTACCACAAGGTAATTTTGGCAACACAACAAAGACACGAGCAAATCACTACTATGAAAAGGGATTATTACAAATGCCTTAAGATGTTCCTAGGCCATAAAACACCCGAAAATACTAAACAAGAAAAACTCAAACTATAAGTCCACCTATTTAACTGAGTGTAGACTTAAACCAAAGTGAATACTTAGGTTTTCTTGTGGTGCATCTGACTTCAAAGTCCAGGCCCTTATTTATAGTTCCAATAGGAGATAACAATCCTGATTTTCTCGATGTGGGACTATGGGACTTGCCAAACTAACAAATCTCCACCTTGACATGTCCCAACAAAACTTGCTCCATCTTTTTCATAAAAGCCCCAACGGGCAATCACCAACAATGAACACCAACCAAGTCCAAGCACTACTTGAACTTGTAAACTGGAAGAGGCTTCGTAAGCATATCAGCTGAATTGTCCTTCGTATGAATTTTCTGAACAAGGACTTTTCTCTCAGCAATGATATCTCGAATAAAATGAAACTTCACATCAATATGTTTCGTCCTCTCATGATACATCTGGTCTTTAGTCAAATGAATAGCACTTTGACTATCATAGTAAATTGTAGTAACACCTTGATATAGACATAATTCACTGAACAAACCTCTTAACCATAAAACTTCTTTGATCGCCTCTGTCACTACCATATATTCTGCCTCTGTAGTAGATAAAGCTACGACAGGTTGTAAGGAAGCTTTCCAACTAACTGCACAACCACCAACGCAAAATACATAGCCTGTCAAAGATCTTCGTTTATCAAGATCCGCAGCATAATCAGAGTCGACGTAACCAACCAAAGTGTCACGATTTTTCCCAAATTCCAAACAAGCATCTGAAGTCCTTTGCAAGTATCTGAGAATCCACTTCACAGCCTGCCAATGTGTTTTACCCGGGTGAGACATATATCTACTAACCACACTAACTACTTGTGAAATATCTGGATGAGTATAAACCATTGCATACATAATACTGCCGATGGCACTAGAATATGGAACTTTCACCATATATTCTTCCTCTTCAACTGACTGTGGTGATTGAGCAGTAGATAGCCGAAAATGGCTAGCAAGAGGAGTACTAACTGGCTTAGCATTTTTCATGCCATACCTCTCCAAGACTTTCTTGAGGTAATTTTTTTGAGTCAGAAATAATTTTCCAACTCCTCGATCTCTTTTGATCTCCATGCCAAGAATTTTCTTAGCTGCTCCCAAATCTTTCATTTCAAATTCACTACTCAGTTGCATTTTCAAAGTGTGAATTTCTGACAAATTCTTAGCTGCAATAAGCATGTCATCAACATAAAGCAACAAATATACAAAAGAGCCATCAGTTAACTTCCGGAAGTAAACACAACTATCTTACATGCTCCTCGTGTAACCATGACCCAACATAAAAGAATCAAACCTCTTATACCACTGTCTTGGACACTGCTTCAATCCATACAAAGATTTCTTTAATAAGTAAACATGGTCTTCCTTTCCATCAACTTCAAATCCATGAGGTTGCTCCATATAAATTTGTTCTTCAAGTTCACCATGTAAGAAAGCTGTCTTGACATCAAGTTGCTCCAATTCCAAATCATACATGGCAACTAAAGCAAGCAAAGCACGAATAGAGCTATGTTTAACAACAGGTGAAAATACGTCATTAAAATCAACACCATGTACCTGACTATAGCCCTTTGCAACCAATCGTGCTTTGTACCTTGCATCTTCAACCCGTGGAATACCTTCCTTCCTTTTGAAGACCCATTTGCATCCAACAATTTTCTTACCCGAAGGCGGCTTCACAAGATCCCAAGTTCTATTCCGATGGAGAGATTCAATTTATTCATTTATCGCAATCAACCACTTAGCGGAATTATCACAAGAAACTGCATCTGAGTAGGAAGTAGGCTCACCAACTTCACTTGTCTCTTTTGCAACAGACAAAGCATATGCAACCAAATTTACATATCTTTATGGTGGTCGAATATCTCTCCGTGGTCTATCCTTGGCTATGGAATATTGGTCTTCCTCTAGATCATCTGCGTCAGTAGACTTGGGACCATGTACTGGTATTCTTTGAGTAGAAGAGTTCGACTTAAAGGAATCTGAACTACCAATCTCAAGCTCCACCTGCTTCTGCGCACTATCATTTGTACAACTAGTAGAATCCTCTTTAGAAGATAACATAGATAATTCATCAAAAGTAACATCTCTACTGATTACAAATTTTGGGGATTTGGGATCAGAACACCATAATCTGTATCCTTTCGCCCCAGAAGCATACCCAAGGAAAATGCATTTTTTTGCTCGAGGCTCTAATTTTCCTTCATTTATATGCATGTATGCTGGACACCCAAAAATTTTTAAATCAGGGTAATCAGTAGGAGTACCTGACCAAACTTCCTCCGGAGTTTTAAAGTTAAGTGTCGTAGAAGGAGCGCGATTGACAACGTAACAGGCCATATTAATCGCCTCTGCCCAAAAGTCCTTTGTCAACCCTACATTTGAGATCATACACCTTGCTCTCTCCAAGAGTGTTCTATTTATACGTTCGGCCACACCATTTTGTTGAGGCGTCATCCTAACAGTGCGATGCCGAGCAATTCCTTCATTTTTGCAGAATTCTTCAAAGTCACCTTCACAAAATTCCATGCCATTATCTGTTCGAAGCCGCTTAATCTGTTTACCTGTTTGTTTCTCAATCAAAGCCTTCCATTATTTAAAGGTTAGAAAAACATCATTTTTATGCTTCAAAAAATAAACCCAAACTTTCCTGGAATAATCGTCAATGAAAGTCAACATATACCTAGTACCACCCTTAGACTGAACATGAGCCGGACACCAAAGGTCTGAATGGATATAATCAAGAGTACATTTCGTTTTGTGAACTGCCGGAGAAGTGAAGCTGACTCTTTTCTGCTTTCCAAAAATGCAGTGTTCACAAAAATCAAGTGGCCCAGTACTCTGTCCGCAAAGTAGACCCCTTTTGCTCAATATGCTCAAACATTTTTCGCTCATATGACCCAAACGCATATGCCATAATTTGGTGATGTCAGAATCAGACAATGATGATGATGAAACTGCAACCGAACCTGTGATAGTAGTTCCCTGCAGAATATACAAGCTACCAGACCTACAAGCTTTCATAACAACAAGAGCACTTCTAGAAACTTTCATAACTCCACCTTCAGTTGTGTATTTACACTCAAGGGCCTCTAGGGTGCCTAAAGAGATGAGATTCTTTTTTAAATTAGGAACATGTCTAACATTAGTGAGCGTCCTCACAATACCATCATGCATTTTAATTTGGATTGTGCCTCTACCAACAACATCACATGCAGCATTATTGCCCATCAAAACAATTTCACCATTACAAGATTCATATGTGGAAAACAAATCCCTATTGGGACACATGTGATAAGAACAACCCGAATCTAAAATCCATTCATTTTTAGACATCGTCCTGTTATCAGTAGCAAAGAAAATATTTTCAACATTCTCATCAGATGCTACACTAGCTTCAGCGGACACAGTAGTTTTCTCAACAAGTTTTCCCTTTTGCTTTAATTTATTTTTTAATTTAAAGCAATCAGTCTTAATGTGCCCCATTTTATGATAATATCTGCATTCCAAATTTCTATGTCTGGATTTAGATCTAGATTTAGATCTACTACTGTCAAATTCTCTTTTATCCATTCTCCCCCTAACAACCAAACCTTCAGCCTGATTCCCTCTACTTTCCCCAGTGATATTCCTGTCTATCTGCTCCTTAGATTTCAGTGCAGATTTAATTTCTTGATACAAAACTGTTTCTTTTCCATAAATCAAAGTATCACGGAAATGTTTAAAAGATTGGGGAAGAGAACACAAGAGTAACAAAGCCTTATCTTCATTATCAATTTTTGCATCTATATTCTCCAAATCCATAACCAAAGAATCAAACTTATCAAGATGTGAGAGTATAGATGTACCTTCAGTCATCCGAAGCATATACAGACTCTGCTTCAAGTAGAGATGATTCTCCACTGTCCTCTTCATGTACAAGGCTTTAAGCTTGTCCCACATGCTCTTAGCCGTAGTCTCCATAGCTACCTCCAGTAAAACCTCGTCAGAGAGATTTAGAATGATGCTAGATCGGGCCTTCTTATCCATACCCGCAAGATCTTCCTTTGACGTACCATCTGGAATGTTCTCAGCACCCTGAAGTGCCAAATCAACTCCGTCTTGAACCAGAATGGCCTCCATCTTGAGTTACCACATGCCGAAGTTGACATTTCTATCGAATTTCTCGACAACGATCTTTGTTATTGTCATTGTTGCCAAAAGATCCCGAAACCAAGCTCTGATACCAGTTTGTTAGAGCTAGCCCCAGGAAATTTACCACAAGGTAATTTTGGCAACACAACAAAGACAATAAAACAAAAAGATAAAAGCGACAAGAACACCAGATTTACGTGGTTCGGTCAATTAACTTTGACCTACATGCACGGACGAAAGAGGAGCAAATCACTACTATGAAAAGGGACTATTACAAATGCCTTAGGAAGATGTTCCTAGGCCATAAAACACCCGAAAATACTAAACAAGAAAAACCCAAACTATAAGTCCACCTATTTAACTGAGTGTGGACTTAAACCAAAGTGAATACTTAGGTTTTCTTGTGGTGCATCTGACTTCAAAGTACAGGCACTTATTTATAGTTCCAATAGGCGATAACAATCTTGATTTTCCCAATGTGGGACTATGGGACTTGCCAAACTAATAAGGGCTGCACGTGGTCTGCATTACCTACACACCGGTGCCAAGCATACCATCATACATCGAGATGTGAAGGCAACAAACATACTGTTAGATGACAAAAGGTTTGCAAAAGTTTCAGATTTCGGGCTCTCGAAGATTGGTCCGACCTGCCGACGAGTCCCATGTCAGCACGATGGTGAAGGGAAGCTTTGGTTACTTCGATCCAGAGTACTTTCGAATGATGCAGCTCACAGAGAAATCTGATGTTTACTCTTTTGGGGTCGTGCTGTTTGAGGTTCTGTGTGCTTGCCCAACTGTTAACCGATGCTTTCGTTGGGTCCAGCCATATGGGCTTGGACAATTGAGCTTTCTGAGCCCAAATCAACAATTAAAAGAGAATTATATAAGATAGGACAAGGAGAGAGGGAAGTGATTTGTGCGTACAACGGTAACAACACACAGTGAGAGGAAAAAGAGAGAGAAAAGATAGAGAGAGAAAGATTAGGATTTTGAGTTTTATGATCAGTAGCCAAACATTATCAGTTTTAGCCCAAATTTTATATGGAGAATCCTTGTAGTAAACTCTATAATTCTAATAGTGTTGATATACAGTTTACCTTCTCTAAGGTACTTTCTTGCTATACCCAATTTTTGAGACCTGTAATTCTCTTACGAGGAGATCAATCCTATGTGATGATGATATGTTATTCTTGAGCCAAGATCTATGTTCTTGATGTTATTGTGATCCTCTAGTTATTCTAGAGAAGATTTACTATAAACCTGTTATCATTACTATTGATAGTGGAAGTTTAAGGTGGACTACAGTCCCGTGATTTTTCCCACATTGGGTTTTTCACGTTAAAATATTTGGTCTTAGTGTGTGATTGATTTATTGTTCTATTATTTATGCTATACTGGTTGATATTTGCATTTTGATATCGAGTTGGTATTTTGATACATAAAGAGGGAAAAGAATTATTTCACTTTAATAGGTTTTTCCCAACAAGTGGTATCAGAGCAACATGTTATTTGATGCTAGTTTTTCTTATGTGATTGAAATGGAGCAGTAAGATGGTATGATTAAATTGAACTCATCAAATTATTTCACTTGGAGGCGTATGATGGAAGATTTACTTTATTGCAAAGATTTGTATAAGTCCATCAAGATTAAAGATAAACCTTTTACTATGGACGATGAAGAATGAGAAGTTCAACATAGAAAAACTATTGCCTATATTAGAAAATGGATGGATATAAATTTGCATGAGTATATTTCAGATGAAACCAGAACTGATGTTGTTTAGCAAAGATTTGAAAATTTCTTTGCGAAAAAAACAATGGAAAATAGAATTTCTCTCCTCAAAAGGTTTGTAAATTTGAAGCATAAAGATGGTGGTAATATTGTTGAGCATATAAGCCTATTTCAAAGTCTTGCAAATAAGCTGGTTGCTATGAAAATGAATATAGATGATGAGATACAATGATTATTACTTCTCAGCTCTTTACCAGAAAGTTGGAAAACGTATGTTGTGACAATTTGTAACTCCACGCCAGAGGGGACTCTAACTATAGATATGGTTAAAGACAGTTTACTAAATGAAAATGCCAGAAGGAAAGAACATGATGAATCTTTTTATGGGGCATTTGTTATTGAAAAACAAGAAAGACATGGAAGAAGTCATAGCAGAAATCCACATGGTTATAGAGGAAGATCCAAGTCTAAAAGAGATATCAAATATTTTCACTGTAATAGGCCAGGTCATATGAAGAAAGAGTGTAGGTTTTAAAAGCGAGAACAGAATGAAATGAAGAAAAATAAGAAAGAGATCAATACGATTGCTACTGAAGACAATATCACTATTGTTTGTGATGATGGTTGTGTTAGTCTTGTAGCTCAGGGTAGTAACTGGGTAATTGACTCTGGTGCTTCATTTCATGTTACTTCTCATGGTGATTTCTTCAGATCTTACATTGCTATTGATTTTGGTAATGTCAGAATGGAAAATAGCAGTACATCTAAGATTGTGGGTATTAGAGATATTTGCTTAGAGACTAGTATTGGGAGCAAATTGATACTCAAAGATATAAGGCATGTTCTAGATATTCATCTTAACTTGATATCTATAGGTAGACTTGATGATGAGGGCTTTGCACATTATTTTGGTGAAAGTAAATGGAAACTCACTAAAGGTTCTCTAATTGTGGCAAGAGAAAAGAAGTTTAACTCTTTTTATATCAGGGAAGCTAAGCTACACAAAGGAGAGATTAATGCAATTCAAAAAGGTGAAAGTATAGATCTTTGGCACAAGAGGCTTGGTCATATCAGCGAGAAGGGACTTCAAACTCTTGCTAGAAAGCAGTTCTTACCAGAGTTGCAAAGTACATCTCTTAAATCTTGTGATCATTGCTTAGCTAAAAAAATACATAGAGTTGCATTTCATACATATCCATCATCTAGAAGATCAGATGTTATTGATTTAGTTCATACTGATGTCTGTACTATGCAAACTAGAACTCTTGGAGATGCTCTTTATTTTGTTATTTTTATTGATGACCATTCTAGAAAAGTGTGGGCTTTTGCTTTGAAATCTAAAGATCAGGTATTCGATGTTTTCAAGGAGTTTCATATTAGTGTTGAAAGAGAAACTAGCAGAAAACTAAAGTGTGTTCAATCAAATAATGGTGGCGAGTACAGGGGTCCTTTTGAGAATTATTACAGGTTTCATGGTATCAAGTTTGAGAAAATAGTTCCTAAAACTCCTCAGCAGAACGGTGTGGCAGAAAGGATGAATAGAACTATTGAAGAAAGGATTAGATATATGCTTTCTCACGTCAAGTTACCGAAGTCATTTTGGGGGGAGGCTATGAGAACTATAGTTGACCTGATAAATCTTTCTCCATAAGTTCCTCTTAAAAGTGATGTTCCAGAGAGAGTATGGTGAGAAAAAATATATCTTATAATCATTTGAGAGTCTTTGGGTGTAAAGCATTTGTTCATATTCCCAAAGATAAGAGGTCCAAGCTTGATAATAAAGCAAAAGCATATATCTTCTTGGAATATGATCATGAAGAGTTTGGATACAGATTATGGGATCTAGTGAACAAGAAGATTATTAGAAGTAGAGATATTATGTTTCTTGAAGACCAATTGTTTGATGATAGTGATAATGTTAAGAAGCCAGAAACCTCTGTTTATGTTCCTTGGAGTTTGGGTCCAATTCCTTTACCTGTAGTTTATAATGATCATAGGAGACATGAACAAGAAGATCGTGGTGAGAATGCAAGTGATGATACTCCTACAGTTGATGATGTTGAACCAACTGAACAAGCATCTCCACCACCAGTTGAGATTCCATTGAGAAGATCCATTAGAGAGCGACAACCATCTACTAGATATCTTCCACATGAGTATATTATGCTTACTGATGGGAGAGAGCTAGAAACTTACCAAGAAGCTATTCTACATAAGTATAAGAATGAGTGGGTTAAAGCCATGCAAGAAGAGATTAGATCCTTGCTTGAGAACCACACCTATGACTTGGTAAAATTGCCTAAAGAGAAGAAAGCTCTAAAAAATAAGTGAGTTTACAAATTGAAGTATGAAAATAATAGCTCACAATAAAGATACAAGGCACGACTAGTTGTGAAAGGATTCAGTTAGAAGAAAGGTATTAACTTTGAAGAAATATTTTCTTCAGTTGTGAAAATATCCTCTATCCGAGTTGTTCTTGGTTTAGCTGCCCGCTTGAATTTAGAAGTTGAACAACTTGATGTTAAAATAGCATTTCTTCATGGTAACTTAGAAGAAAAAATTTATATGGAGCAACCAGAAGGTTTCAAAGTCAAGGGAAAAGAAAATATAGTGTGTAAGCTTAGGAAAAGCTTATATGGACTCAAACATGCACCTAGACAGTGGTACAAGAAGTTTGATTCCTTTATGATGAGCCAAGGGTATGATAGAACTACATCTGATCATTGTGTATTTATGAAGAAATTTTCAAATGATGATTTTATTATTTTACTATTACATGTTGATGATATGCTAATTGTTGGCCATGATGTTGGAAAAATTTAAAAGCTTAAAAGAGAGCTAAGTAAGTCTTTTGCCATGAAAGACTTGGGATCGGTGAAACAAATACTTGGCATAAAGATTCTTCGTGATAGGAAGAAAAGGAAGATTTGGCTATCTCAGGAGACTTACATTGAAAAGGTTCTTGAAAGATTCAATATGAGTAAACCCAAAGCAGTTTGTTCTCCACTTGCAAGTCATTTCAAGCTTAGTTCGAAACAACGTCCTACAAGTGAGAAAGAAAAAGAAGAAATGTCTAGAGTGCCTTACTCATTTGCAGTAGACAGTTTGATGTATGCTATGGTTTGTACTAGACCAGATATAACTCATGTAGTTAGAGTTGTTAGCCGATTTCTCTCTAATCCTGGAAAGGAACATTGGGCAGCAGTGAAATGGATATTAAGATATCTAAGAGGTACTTCCAGGTTATGTTTATGTTTTGGCAATGATGAACCTATGTTAGAAGGTTACACAGATGCAGACATGGCAGGTGATACTGATTCCAGGAAGTCCACTTCGGGGTCCTTGATGACATTTGCAAGGGGAACAGTTTCTTGGCAATCTAAGTTACAGAATTGTGTTGCTCTATCAACCACAGAAGTAGAATACATAGCAATTACTGAAGCCTGCAAGGAAGCTTTATGGATGAAAAAGTTTCTACACGAATTGAGCTTGAAATAAGAAGGATATACTGTTTATTGTGATAGTCAAAGCGTCATTCACCTCTCCAAGAATTCAACATATCATTCTAGATCCAAGCATATTGATGTGAGATATCACTGGATTCATGATGTGCTTGAGATGAAAGAATTACAGTTGGAAAAAGTGCATACCAATGAAAATGGTTCAGATATGTTGACAAAGTCTTTGCCTAAGGAGAAGCTTAAAGCATATAGGCGAAGAGCGAGCTTGGTACAACCCACTATATGAGCTGGAGAGGGAGAATTGTTGGGTCCAGCCCATATGTGGGCTTGGACAATTAAGCTTTTTGAGCCCAAATCAGCGATTAAAAGAGAAAGATGTGAGATATGGCAAAATAGGAGAGAGGGAAGTGATTTGTGTGTTCAGTGAATGGCGACAGTGCACAGTGAGAGGAAAGAGAGAGAGAGAAAAAGAAGAAAGAAAGATTAGGATTTTAAGTTTTCTGCTTGACGATCAGTGGCCAAACGTTATCAATTTTAACCCAAATTTTATATGGAGAATCCTTACGATAAACTCTACAATTCTAATGTGTTGATCTATAATTTACCCTCTCTAAGGTACTTTCCTATTATACCTACTTTTTTAGACCTAGAATTCTCTTACGAGGAGATCCATCATATGTGATGATGATATGCTATTTTTGAGCTGAGATCTATGTTCTTGATGTAATTGTGATCTTCTAGTAATTCTAGAGAAGATTTACTGTAAACCTGTTATCATTACTATTGATAGTGGAAGTTTGAGGTGGACTATGGTCCCATGGTTTTTCCCACATTGGGTTTTTCACGTTAAAAGATTTGGTCTCACTATGTGATTGATTTATTACTCTATTGTTTATGCTGTGCTGGTTGATATTTATATTTTAATATCAAGTTAGTATTTTAATGAGAAACTCATTTTGATATACAAAGAGGGAAAAAAATTATTTCATTTTAATAGATTTTTTTCTAACAGATGAAAAGATGAGCTTGTCGGAGTGGGCACTGTACTGCCAAAAAAAAAAAAAATGACATGCTCGACATGATCATTGATCCCTACTCGAAGGATAAGATTGCTCCACTGAGTTTCAAGTGGTTTGTAGAGACTGCAGTGAAATTTTTGTCTGATACTAGGAAGGAACGACCTTCCATGGTTGATGTGGTTCGGAACCTTGAGCTTGCTCTCCAACTACAGGAAAGAGCAGAGGAAAGTGACAGCATCGATGGAGGGATCTCCGATGAGACTGTGTTGTTTGTCGGGATAGAAAATAAGGACTCCGATGATCGATTGATGGAATCGAGCACCACAACGAGCATAGTAGGGCAGAGTCCTGCTAGTTAGGAATCTGAGTGACGGGCTCTTAGCGCCACCTTGTCAGAGATTAAAAACTCAAATAACACGTTAAGTGGATCTTCCCATAATGTTAGAATTGTCATTTTTATTGCAATTAGCAATAGAGATTTGTAATGTAAACCCTACGGAGCTGCAAGAACAGTTGCTTCTTTTGCTTGGAGTGTTTGGATACGTCTCTACTAACAATAGAATTATATTCCGTGTTAGATTTTATTTTCCTCTTATTTCATTCATTTCATATATATATATATATATATATATATATATATATATATATATATATATATATATATATATATATATATAATCACCAGACAAATGCGAGAAACATGATCATAACTGAGTATTCTTTGTTGAATCATGGATTTAGATGATGAAATCAATTAATGAATTTATTAAACTAATATACTTTTAAGATAAGTGACATAGAAAATACATTGATCATAGACGTGAACCAACTATTGAGCAACTATTGAGTAAGAGAATCGAACGTTACGCCAAAAAATTATTGTGTCAAAAATTAGACATCAATTCGTCAACGTAGATCGACGTATCAAAGATTGGACTTCGTGATATATATTCGAGCATTATGTTGGAAGGATCGGATATTGTACGGAAAAATAGGATATTGTGGAAAAATAGACATACTGGTAGAATGGACAATATGTTAAAGGAAAAGACGATATGTCGGAGGTTTGGACAAAGTATTGAAAGATTGGACGACATGCTAAAAGATTAAACAATGTACCAAAGCTTCGTAAATGTGTCGGATATGTGATTGATTTAACAAAGTCTTAATAAAGATCATTTGAGGTCAATTTGAGTTGATATCGAGTAAAAACAATGCTAAATCATCGTAAAGCTATTGGTCTTGAAGTCGGATCGAATTAGGGCCATTAAAAGGTCAAACTGGTGGCCTAAAGTAGGCTTGGGCGATGGTACCATGATGCCCAAGTAATAGTACCGCCTAAGTTAGCCGACAATCATTGTTTATGCTTGTTAGCCTATAGCGATAGTGGTATCTGTTAGGTTCAAGTTGGCACTAAGAGGGGGGGGGAGTGGGGGGGTGAATTAGTGCTTTTAGATAACTACGTCGATTGTGAAAATTTGTATGATAAAACTATATGGAAAAGATGTTTAAGCTTAATGATATTTGTAGGAGAGTGATGAAAATGTAAAGTAGTTACAAAGTAAGTAAAGAAGAGAAGACATATCAATTTTATAGTGGTTTAGTCATCGTGACCTATATCCACTCCCAATTCCTTCTCTGTTGAGGCCATCAGCATCCATTAATGGTCTTCCTTTAATGGGCGAAGACCAATTACCCTCTTACAACTCTTTCTCATTTTCACAGGTTTAGGAGACAACCTTTACCAGCCTTACATTTCTCTTAGAATGATCACAAAGCTAAAGAAGGAGGAGGAGGACACTTAGTACTTTTTCAACACTTTTACAACTCAAAATCTCAAGATTTTTATTCACACTTTCGTTCAAGAAAGAGTGGAGTATTTATAGGCCCCAATGATTTCAAAAATGGATGAGACTTTTATTCTCATCTCCGATTTCTAAGGTACTGGTGATACCACCTCCATTATTGGGCGGTACCACCACTTGTAGATTGATACTGGGTGGTACCATCGCCTAGTCTAGGTGGTATCACCGCCTAGTTTAGGTGGTACGACTGCTTGATAAAGCCTCGGAGAGTGGGCTCTAGCGGTACCTTCGCTTGGCAACATCAATTGTCAACAGTACCATCGCCCGATCGCCTAAGAGGTCGAGCCTCAAGCGGTTCTACCGCCCAGTCTAGGCGGTGCCATCGCTCAATGTAGCTCTAAGTGGCTGAATGGGTCATCCAATCGACCCAAATCAGAATTGTTTTGAACCAAATTGGCCCCTAATTGAGTTAGTAGGATTTTTTTCCAAAACTAACTCAAATTAAAGTTCTAACTACGATAGTTAAGGCTAAAACAATTATGATACAAGCAATTTAAGTTATCCAGCACATCAATTATTCAACCAAACTCTCGGTGAACTTTCGGTGATCTTTCGGTGAGCTCCTGGCGAACTTCCGATGAGCTTTCACTACATCATCCGATCCTTCGATGTATCCCCCGATTCATCCGGCCTAATGCCCGTCATTAACTCTGGTCTAACATTCGATCATTGCCAATAATTTTTTTTTTTTGTTGTCTCCGAAGGTGACGTACACTTCGTCTTGGCTAGTGAGCTTAGAAAAGTGTATTGGATCTCCGATCATGTGCCTTGAGCATACACTATCAAGGTACTATCTCTTGCTTCTAGCTTGTTATTATAAACACATCTACAAGAAATGAGGTTTTCCTTTA